>NW_026590306.1:0-1266 GCF_907164565.1 Psammomys obesus
ATCTTTTGGTTTTTTGAGACAGGGCTTCTCTGTGTAGCCCTGGCTGTCTAGTACTCTCCTTGTAGATCAGGCCTGACTGGAACTCAAAGAGATCCACCTGCCTCTACTTCCAGAGTGTTGGGATTAAAGGTGTGTGGCACTGTGGTTGTCATGATTTTCTTATAGCCCTGGTGAAGTCATGCTATGTGACTTAGGACATGCCAAGAGTTGTGAGTGAAGAGCTGGGTGGGGGTTCAAGCCCTTGTTTTTGGAGACAGGGTGTCTCTGTGTGACCTTGCATGTACTGGACTCACTTTGCAAACCTGAATGAACTGGAAGTGACACCTGCCTCTGTTTGCCCCACTGATGGTCACAGGTGTGTGATACTACACTTGGCTTTTTGTTATAATTTTTAAAAATGATTTATAATCTCTGTGTATGTGTCTGCCTTCCTGAGACCATCCCTGTTTTGACTGGGAGAGTTGGCCCTCACTAAAAGAAAGGGGGCAGGGACCCCAGGATTCCTTCTCCAGTGAGCAGGGACTGGCTAGGCTTTGGCTGAGCAGGACCATTTAAACTGGACACATTTAAACTAGGATTAAGTACATTTAAGCTGGGGCTGAGTGTGCAATAAACTAGGTTTACTTACTAATGGAGGGTTGTGCTTTTCCCTCTCCTAAAAAGTGTAAATCCCATCTATTTGCTTGTTTTTATATGTATGAGTGTTTTGCCTGCATGGGTATGTGTGCCAGTGGACCTGCACCAGGTGGATGCCTGGTGCCCGAAGAGGCCAGAAGAGGGAGCTGAATCCCCTGCAACTGGAGTTACAGATGAGGTGAGCTACCAGGTGGGAAGCAAACCTGGTCCTTTGTAAGAGCAAGTGCTCTTAACCACCGATCCATCTCTGAAGCTCCTGAACTATAAAAGTCATTCATGATCTTGTCATCAGTGTTGTGCCATATTGGTAGAAATCCTCTCACGATATTGACTGTAAGTCTAGAAGGCAGTCACTGAAATTTCTGGGTTCTCATGAAAACTCTGCAGCTACCGTGACCTTGCCCCCAGTGCTATGGGGGTCAGTCAGGAGAGTGGCTAAGATACTGCAGAACACCAGTGCACTGGGTGTCAGGGGCCTGGCTTCTGTAGATCAGTAAGGAAAGCTCTAGCCAGAAAAGTTACAGTGGACACTCCTCAGTGACAGGACAACTGGGTATCCGAGGACACAGTAGAAGGCAGGAGTGTGTCCTTGTTGAATATGATGATTGCTGTGGCCTGGAAACATAGATT
>NW_026590307.1:0-4292 GCF_907164565.1 Psammomys obesus
ACACACACACACACACACACACACACACACACATACACACACCAACTCAACTAGTACTCAAATACAAATCCTCATGACAGGGAAACAGGTGTTCTTAATCACTGAGATATCCCCTCAACTCCATAAAATGATATTTGTATTTTATTATTAAAATTAAAATTCAATTGCAACATTTCATTTCTTCCATTTCTTTGTTCTAAGATTCTTTCCTTACACCCTCCCACTTCCTGTCAAATACATGGCCCATTTTCTTTAATTGTTATTATTATATAAATACATATAAATCTGTTAACTATGTTCAAACATACTGATGAGTCCCCTTATGGTTGGTAGTATATGTGTTATTTCTGAGCTAACCATTTGGGATTGGATCACCAATTAGGAATTTATCTTGAGAAAGACTAATGTTCTCACACTCAGTAGTATTTATGTGCTTATAGTTCTTTGTCTAGAGTTAGCTTCATGGCATTCCCTCATCCAACTAACGTGGATGATGTTTCTTCTCAGGTATTGTTAAAGCAACCATATTGTTGGACTATCATGACTGAAGCCTGCCCCTTATTTCTAGGAGACCCAGATTTAAGACAGATTATCTGATCCTCGGCTTTATAGTCTTTCTGAGTCTTTTAATTAAGTTCTCTGAGTTCACTGTTTAAGAGTTACCTTCATATGTGTCCAATGAGCTACGAACCACTGGAACATTTATTTTCTGTATTTTGAACAGCTGTGGTTTTCTGTAATAGTCTCATTCCATTGCAAAGAGAACATTTGATGAAGGGGTAAGAGCTACATTATCTGTGACTATTAGCTTAAATATTTAAAATGCCTTTAAGACAAGACCTTTTCCTCTAATAGGCATGACCTTAGTTGCAAGGTTTCCAGTACCAGGAATGCTTTTCTGCTGCTGAGAATTCACACAATTACTTACCACTTGTCATTGTTGTGGTTCACAAGTGCAGTTGTGTAGGATTGCTTTTTCCTTTTCCCAGCCCTTACTGTAGCTTGCATAGCCCCTTTAAATACTATTAAACCTGGTGCTCAGGGAGGAGTTTTACATGTCAGAACCAGCTGAGATCTTCATCGCCTAAGTCTAAATTAATAGAGGATAGATTTCAAATGGTTATTTTGATTCTCAGCATTTGAGTTTCTGAGTTATTATTAATTGACCAATTTCTTCTGGACTGTAAGGAGTACATTAGCGGAAAGCATAACTCAGAAAATCTTTTCCTCATGTTGTGCAGAATGAAAGGACAGGAGAAAAAATAGGGTCCCCTTTATCCCTTATTCCAGGTCCTCCAAATCTCCCTGTTCTTCCTCCCATGAAAGTTTCAGGATATCCCCCAGGATCAAAGTGTCTTTCTCTACCAAAGCCACCTCGGTCCAAGAAAGGGCAAGCTCAGAACTCACGTTTGCCTCTGCATCTGAACATTCCTCCAGATGCACCAGGGTCCATAAGTCCTCCTCTTTTTCCTTGCATGCCATCAGGCCCACAGTCACCATCCAGAGGTGGGAAGGGTGGCAGAGGAAGTCCTTGGTCTTAGGGGTATTACAGTGATGTATTCTATTCTCCAGCAAAGTTCTGGTAGAACCCATCCTGAGATACTGCCACTCTCCAACTCAGGATGGACTAATCCTCCTCCAGAGGGGGATCCCTTTTGAGCCCTGGTGTCCATTTCAGGGTGAAGTCTCCTATGAACTGGCATTGCAGAAACATAACTATCCAGTTCTCTACAAAAAGGCCTTAGTTCAAATACCTTTCAATATAACTGGCCTGTGGATGAAACTTTTACCGTTGAGTCTGCATTGAGCAATCAGAGACTCATGAAGGCTGCTGCTTAGTTTTATTTTGCCTCTGTCTTCCTTTAAATCCCCGAACGGGATCTTTCAATAGGACAGTGTCCGCATTCAGAAGTGCTACATTCCCTTCTGAGTTGTGTTTCTATGAGCATCCTTTTCCAGCATGCTCAGCCATGCAGGTGACAAGTGGAATTAAAATTACTCAGGTTGACACTATATTCTAGCCATTGCAATGGGTAAACTGCAAGTCACCTCTGTTATAGAGGATTGCACAGTGATGATCATATTTTAACATCTAATCTCAAAATCAACTTTTAAATTTCTAATATAATATCCCCTCCATTTACCTGATAACAGCTGACTCTTTCTCAGAATATTGCAATGCATATTGTTAGCCTCCAAGACTCATATATCAAATGTGATTTCAAGACCTTTGCTTTTTCCCTGTTTCTGACACAGATTCCTTTGGTAAATTTTCTTATTAAAAACTTTCCGCTATTTCCCACTTCTTACATAAAATTAGCTGAAGGGGAGGGGAACTCCACAAGGAGAGCAACAGAACAAGATAATTTGAACACAGGGAACTTCCCAGAGACTCATACTCCAACCAAGGACTATTCGTGGAGATAACCTAGAACTCCTGCACAGATGTAGCCCATGGCAGTTCAGTGTCCAAGTGGGTTACATAGTAATGGGAAGAGGGACTGCCTCTGACATAATCTGATTGGCCTGCTCTTTGATCACCTCCCCCTGAGGGGGGAGCAGCCTTACCAGGCCACAGTAGAGGACAATGCAGGCAATTTTGATGAGAACTGATAGACTAAGATCAGAAAGAAGGAGAGGAGGACCTCCCCTATCAGTGGACTTGGGGAGTGGCATGCATGCAGAAAGGGGAGGGAGAGTGGGATCTGGAGGGGAGGAGGGAGGGGCTTATGGGGGGATGCAAACTGAATAAAGTGTAATTAATAAAAAATTAAAAAAAAAACTTCCCGCTAATATTTGGAGAGGACGGGGTTTACTACGAAACATCATTGTTAAATCCACAGGGAAAGAAATCTTCAGGTTCCCTGCAAAATCTAACTGATGTTGGTGGCAGAAAAGAAATAGAACAAGCAGACAACCACTCTCACAGTGGGAGGACATGCCCCACAGAGAGTGGCAAAGTGCCCAGAAGTCCAACAGCTCCTATTGACAACGAGGAGATTATAGGTAAGAATAGAAGTTCTATTACTGTTATTTTTTTCACCACTTGTTTTAATGTTTCTTCACAAATGGTGACAATACTGAAGTAGAGCCAAAGAATAATCAAAATGTTGCTGCCAACATTATAAATATGGAATGATACATTAAAAACATTTTCTGGTGTAAAAATGAAACTGATCATCAGTGAAGCTCTGCGGGTCTCTAGTAGGGTGGGTCTCTGTATTCCTGATGTTGCTCCCCTTTATCCCTTATGTCAGGTCCTCCATATCTGCCTGTTCTTCCTCCCATGGAAGGTCCAGGAGATCCACCAGGAACAAAGCATCTTTCTCCACCAAAGCCACCTCTGTCCAACAAATGGCAAGCTCAGAACTCATGTTTGTCTCTACGACTGAACATTCCTCTAGATCCACCAGGGTCCAGAGGTCTTCCTCTTCTTCTTCGTATGCCATCAGGGCCACAATCACCCTCCAGATGTGGAAAGGGTGGCAGAAGGAAGTCCTTGGTCCTCAGAGTATTACACTGATTGCATAATATTCCTCAGCAAATTTCTGGTTTCCAGAGCCCATCCTGGGATACTGCCACTCTCCAGCTCAGGCTGGACTAATCCTCTTCCAGAGGGGGATCCCTCTTGAGCCTTGGCGTCCATTTCAGGGTGAAGTCTCCTCTGTTTCCTCCACAGCCTTCCATGTCGCCATTGTGTCCTCCCAAACTTCCTTGGCCACCAGGATCTCCACAATATCAATGCTTGATTGAGCAAAAAGTGGCATTTACTGATTAAACCTAAAAGTATGAGCCATATGCAACTGGCTATCAAGGGCCACGCGATGCAATCTCTTTATCATAAATATTACAATATTGATTATTTTCTGTGCATTTGTGGTGAGGCAGAAGGTTTGTTTACTATAAAATGAAAAGAACATTCAACCCTTAAGTGAGTTCAATTAAGATATACAATGACTGCCCTTTTTTCTTAGCTTCTGAGACATCTGAGAAGATATCATTCATAAATATGACGACTATATCATGACCTGTAATGAACAATGAAACTGTGCACATAACTCCACCAGCACCCAGTGACGAATATATCACTGTGCTTTCTTCCTATCCATGAGGACCATTTGTGGGACAACTATTCGGCAGGTCTCTCACAAGTGTTTGTAAGGATAGTAAGCTGCTCTCTGTTATGCTTGTAAGTTAATTTTTGTTCTCTCTGGCTGTCCTGTCCCATATACTTGCTGGGGAACTGTGCTCTCAATTAATAATTTATCAAACATGTGAATGTTTAGTTAACC
>NW_026590307.1:7292-89681 GCF_907164565.1 Psammomys obesus
TATGTCAGAATTATCCGTCATTACCAACTGTATTTTTCATGCAGATCAATTATCTTAAAGATACATGGGGACCTATACATTGCAAATATTTACATCAAGACATAAACATTCAGTTGACTGAGCAAGGATTGTCAACAATAAAAACAGACCAAGAGAATTATGAAAACCTACACGAGACTCAAGGAAACGTGGCAAATGAAGTGCTAACCCTCAAACGTCTGTTTCAGGAGAGTATGGTAAGTCAAGGCCAGGTCAACAGTGTGAGAGGAGACCCAGGCAGGAGCAAGTTACCACTTAGTGGAGACACGGCACATGGTCTAACTTTGCACATTATTTGCTTGTAACATGCTTAGCTTCATTTCACAGAGGATTGCATTTTGGGTGATTCTATTGTGTGTTTCCTCCATTTTCCTTACAGCAATTAGATTTGTATGTTTCTGGCAGGTAGATGACTTAAGTTCCCCTTCTAAAAACCCAATTCCCATCATTACCTTGTAATGGCTATTATTATGAATCATCTGTCTTTTAAAGCTAGTTGTGTACAAAAAGACTGTTGGGAAAAGACGCACCATCCCGCAGATTTGTTCTTAAGTTACGATGTCCAAGTTCTAAATTTTTGAATGACCCCATCACTAAGAGCTATCTGGTAACAGGAGTAGAGAAATGAGAGTGATTCTCAGATGAGGCCATACTCTAGTGTCAGGGCACTTAAGATGCACACACCAGACTCCAGATTAGATTTCCTTCAGCACCGAAGAAAAAAGAAGCGTCAGCTAGTGTTTTCTGACTCAGGTGTAATGCAGTTTTATAAAATTGAAGATAAATCTTTTACAGTCCAGCGTGTTGTATCAAATATATAAAATTGCTTTATATATCGGTGATTTATGTGTACTGGAGATACATACACAATACTTATGGTTTGGTAAAGCACATGACCAGAGAAGCAGAAGAAGGTATGCACACTAAATTAAGAGTTAAATTTAGATTAAGTGATGGATTTCTCAAGTAAATTATAAGCAGCACGTATGACCTCTTTCCTCTGGTTAAAAGATTCTACATGCTTTTTAGGTAGATCAAACAAAAGATGTGAACATACATGTTTCTAATGAGAAACACATTTATTCCTTCTTCTCCATGATCTGATGTTGTATCTCAGAGTCTCTGGACCTGCATGTTTCTAGCCAGCACTTTACTCACTTCTGTCACCATCACCCTCTCAGAATGATGGTAGAAAAGCCAGACTCATCCAGCTTAGACCAGGAGTCACTGTGCAAGCTGATCCTTGCAAGGGCCATTTACACTCTTCCCACTGTTTTCTCACTGCTTTGCTCTTCCCTTAGGAAAACTGTCTTCCTTAGCATGCACTAACACATCCTTCTCAGTTAGGTGGCCATCCAGTTATCTATCCTCAAGTCTTGCTACCTGTCTACTCCACTCCTTTCTCTGTAGCTTCTCCTGCCACCAATGTGAACTTTTCTACCTCTTATCTGTGTGCATGTACTGCTCTCAATTTTCTGGTTTACTCTCTTCAGTGTTCCCCTCTAACATAGAGCCTATAGTACTGACCCAAGACTGGCTTCCAGGCTCCTTCTGTGTGTTCCAATAGTTCCCTCTGCTATACCTGCATAGACTCTGTGATCTGAGTGGATATTGCCTGTCCATCTGATTTGGAAGAATTAATCATATGGTTGCTGAAGACTGGTTCCTGTTCTCTTGACTCTATTGCTTGGTCTTTGTGATTTAACACATGGTTGTTCAAGAAATACACTTAAAAACCTGTCTGGTTCTTAGCTATGATGATCTCAATGTCTGTGTGCAACTTGGGCATTATAAATCTTCCTATTTTGTATTGTAGTGGTTCATACATAATCTTATATTTTCTTTTCTTTTCTTTTTTCTTTTGAGACAGGGTTTCTCTATGTAACCTTGGCTGTCCTGGACTCACTCTGTAGATCAGGCTGGCCTCGAACTCACAGTGATTCACCTGTTTCTGCCTCCTTGAATGCTGGGATTAAACACTTGCGCCCACATGCCTGGCTGTAAGTTTATTCTTAAACACTCGGGATTCTCTTAATTGTTGTAGAAAATATAAGTTGTTAACAAAGCTTATTATTAAATCCTCTAATTATTATAATGGTTATTATTAACCCACAACCATATCAATAAAACATATAGACACCTGTTGTATTGAAATAAGCCTTGTTTCACTTGGGACTGGGCAGATATTACCCCCTAATCTACCTTGTCACCTCTCAGCATCACATCCCATGTTATTTGTTTTAACCATTTCAATCTGGGCTATTTTCCTCCACTATCTCCCTAAATACTTGCACAGCTTTCCCTCTGGGCCACTTCTTTCCATGCTGTTCCTCCTCCCAGGCCTCTACTCCTCCTGTGTCCACAACTCTGCTTCCTCTTCTCCTCTTCCTAACGGTCTCCTTCAGCTGTGATTCTACTCTCCTGTGATTCTTCTCCCCGTGACCAACCTACTGATATATCAAATCATAATCTATAGCAAAAAGAATGAAAATTAGGAAATTTAAAGAAAAATATTTTCTGAGAGATAACATTTTTATTGAATATTTTGCATATTATTTTAATAGTTCAGGCTTATACTGTATTAAGAAAAAAGTCATGCATTTTAAGCAGTTGTATGATAGCTTATTTGATTTTTCCCTTTTAAAAATCCTTGCACAAATAATAACAGATTGAACACTACAAAATTCGTTCTATGAAGACACAGTCACCTGGGTACCTAAACCTTCCATGCAACAAAGAAAGAGAATTTCAGGCCAATGTCCCTTATGAACATTGATGCAAAAATACTCAACAAAATACTTGCAAACCAAATTCAAAAATATCATCTACTATGACCAAGTAGGCGTCAACCCAGGTATGCAGAGGTGGTTCAAGATATGGAAATCCATCAATGTGATCCACCATATTAACAAACTGAAAGAAAAAAATCCACATGATAATCTCCCTAGATGCTGAAAATCACTTGACAAAATCCAACATCCATTCATGTTTAAAGTATTGGAGAGATCAGGAATACAAGGCAAATATCTAAACATAGTAAAGGCAATATAAAGCAAGCCTATAGCCAACATTAAACTAAATGGAGAGAAACTTAACAATCTCACTGAAATCAGGGACAAATTAGAAAGGAAGATGTCCAAGTATCACTATTTGCAGATGATATGATAGAATACCTGAGTGATCACAAAAAGTCTACCAGGGAACTCCTATAGCTGATAAATACCTTCAGCAAAGTGGTTGGAAACAAAACTAACTCAAAAAATCACCAGTAGCCTTCCTGTACACCAAAGACAAAAGGGCCGAGAAAGAAATTAGGGAAACAACACCCTTCCCAATAGCCACAAATGACATAAAGTACCTTGGTGTGACCCTAACCTATCCCCTACAAAGACTTTTATGAAAAAAATTTCCAGTCTCTGAAGAAAGAATTCGAAGAAGATATTAGAAGATGAAAAGATCTCCCATGCTCTTGGTTTGGCAGGATTAACATAGTAAAAATCGCCATCTTACTAAAAACAATCTACAGATTCAGTGCAATTCAAATCAAATTACCAACACAATTCTTTACAGACCTTGAAAAAAAATTCTGGACTTCATATGGAATAACAAGAAACCCAGAATTGCTAAAACAATCCTCTACAATAAAAGATCTTCTGGAGGTATCTCCATCCCTAATCTCAATCTGTACTATAGAACAACAGTAATAAAAACTGCATGGTAATAGCATAGAAACAGAATGGTGTATCAATGGAATCAGAGAGAAGACCCAGAAATAAACCCACACACTTATGGACACCACATTTTTGACCAAGAAGCCAAAACCATACATTGGAAAAATGAGAGCATCTTCAACAAATAGTGCTGGTCTAGCAGGATGTCTACATGTAGAAAAATGGAAATAGATCCATAATTATAACCCTGCACAAAACTAAACTCCAAATGGATCAAAGACCTCCATATAAAACCAGAAACACCAAACCTGTTAGAAGAAAAAGTGGGGACAAGCCTTGAACTCATTGGCACAGGAGACAACTTTCTTAACAGAAAACCAACAGCACAGGCTCTAAAATAAATGGGACCTCATGAAACTTAAAGTCTTCTGTAAAGCAAAGGATACTGTTGCCAGACAAAAGACAGGCTACAGATTGGGAAAGTATCTTCACCAACTCTATATCTGACAGAGGGCTAAAATCCAGAATATATAAAGAACTCAACAACAAATCAAGTAATCCAACTAAAAAATGGACTATACAGCTAAACAGACACTTCTCAATAGCGGAATATATATAGATTGAGAAACACTTAAAAAAATACTCAATGTCCTTAGTCATCAGAGAGCTGCAAATCAAAACAAAGCTGAGATTTCATGTTACACCCATCAAAATGGCTAAGATGAATAACTCAAATCACATCACATGCTGGAGAGGATGTTGAGAGAGGGGAACCCTCCTCCACTGCTGGTGGGAATGTAAACTTATACAACCACTTTGGAAATCAATCTAGTGCTTTCTCAGACAATTAAGAATAGTGCTTTCTCAAGATCCAACTATACCACTCCTAGGCATATATCCAAAAGATGCTCTAGTATACAACAAGGACATCTGCTCAACCATGTTTGTAGCAGCTTTATTTGTAATAGCCAGAAGCTGCAAAGAGCCCAGATTCCCCTCAGTTGAGGAATGTATACAGATATTGTGGTACATCTACACAGTAGAATATTACTCAGCAATAAAAAACAAAGAAACCATGAAATTTGGAGGCAAATGGTGGGAACTGGAAAAGATCATCCTGAGTGAGGTATCCCAGAAGCAGAAAGAAACACACAGTATATACTCACTCATAAGTGGATATTAGACATAGAATATAGGATAAATATACGAAAATCTGTACACCTAAGTAAGCTAATCAGGAAGGAGGACTCTGGTTAAGATGCTCAATCCCCATTCAGAAAGCCAAAGAAGATGGACATCGGAGGAGGGAGAAAACAGGAAACAGGACAGGAGCCTACCCCAGAAAGGGTCTACCCTGCAAGGTATCAAAGCAGATACTAAGACTCATAGCCAAACTTTAGGCAGAATGCAGGGAATTTTTTAAATTTTTTTATTAATTACACTTTATTCACTTTGTGTCCCCCATAAGCCCCTCCCTCCTCCCCTCCAGATCCCACCCTCTCTCCCCTTTCTGCATGCATGCCACTCCCCAAGTCCACTGATAGGGGAGGTTCTCCTCTCTTTTCTGATCTTAGTCTATCAGTTCTCATCAAAATTGGCTGCATTGTCCTCTACCATGGCCTGGTAAGGCTGCTCCCCCCTCAGGGGGAGGTGATCAACGAGCAGGCCAATCAGATTATGTCAGAGGCAGTCCCTCTTCCCATTACTATGTAACCCATTTGGACACTGAACTGCCATGGGCTACATCTGTGCAAGAGTTCTAGGTTATCTCCACGAATAGTCCTTGGTTGGAGTATGAGTCTCAGGGAAGTTCCCTGTGTTCAAATTTTCTTGTTCTGTTGCTCTCCTTGTAGAGACCTGAATGCAGGGAATTTTATGAAAGAATTGGGAGATAGTTAAGACCTAGGGAGGACAGGAGCTCCATAAGGACAGCAACAGATCCTAAAATCTGGGCACAGGGGTCTTTTCTGAAACTGATACTCCAGCCAAGGACCACTCATGGAGATGGCCTTTAACTCCTGCACAGAGGTAGCCAATGGCAGTTCAGTATCCAAGTGGGCTCCATAGTAATGGGGACAAGGACTCTCTCTGACATGAACTGATTGGCCTGCTCTTTGATCAACTCCCCCTGAGGGGGGAACAGCTTTACCAGGCAACAGAAGAAGACTATACAGCCACTCCTGATGAGATCTGATAGACTAGGGTCAGAGGGACGGAGAGGAGGACATCCCTTATCAGTGGACTGGGAGAGGGACATGGGTCTGAAAGAGGTAGGGTGTTATTGGGAGGAGAGAAGGGATAATGAACAAACTGTAATTAAAAAAAATAATTTAATAAAAAGAAAATGAAATAAGAAAACCTTGTGCTACTCCTCCCTCACATTTACTGCCGGTAGTCCCTCTTTGAGGATTGGGACCTAATGATCCCCTTCCCTTGCACAGTGACATAATGATGTTCTGATCTCATGTAGGATTTCCACAATAAAACACAACTGTATTGAGTTTATGATTGCAGTCACCATGTCATGTCCAAAAGACTCCATTTCACAGCATTTCTGCCTGTACTTTGATGCTTACATTCTTTCTGTCTCACTTATTCACAGCAGTACCTGAGCCTTATGGGATATTGGTCTGGTTGAATTTTTGTCAAGTCATACAAACCTAGACACAAGAGGGAATCTCAGCAGAGTGATGGTCTCCACCAGACTGTCAGGTAGTAAGTCTGCTGGGGCATTTTCTTGATTGGTGATTGATGTGGAGGGCACAGCTGACTGTGGTTTGTGGTACTCCTGGGCAGGTGGTTCTCAGTGGTATAAGAGAGCAGATTGAACAAGCTGTGGGGAACAAGCCAGTGAGCAGCATTTCTCTGTGGCTTCTGCATATGTATGATGTTTATATGGTATGTGCATGCCTGCATGCGTGTGTGTGTGTGTGTGTGTGTGTGTGTGTGTGTGTGTGTGTGTGTGAATGTAAGGTACATATGTAGAGGTCAGAGGCCAACTGTTGGGAATTGGTTCCATCTTTCTACCATGGATTCTAGGGATGGGGCTCAGGTTATTAGGCTTGTATAGAAAGTGATCTTATGTGCTGAGCCATCTCAGTGTTCCCTTTCCCCTAAATTTCTTCTCATTAACACTTTGTAGTAAGAATTTTGGTTTCTTTCAAAACAGAAATGTTATGTGAATATATTTTTGTTTTAATCCCAGATGTGGGATATGGGGCTGCTTCAGATTGTCCACAACACCGATGATTTTCCTCATGCTCCAGCAAGGGCATGATGTTGCCAGCTGAGGCTAGTTTACATTTGGAATTCTAGGGATTCTTCAGAGGGTACCTAATGCCAGAGGCCCAGAAGCTGTCTCCTTTTTTCCCTGTTGTCAGCTTCTGCTGCTACTGTTTGCTCTTGCTGCAGTTGTTGGTTGCTGTTTTCTGCTGTTTACTGGATTGCTGGTTCATGGTTGGAGATATTCTGCCTATGAAGATCAAACTTGCCCCTGCTCCAAGGAACTTGACACCCACAATCAGGGGGAAGTAGTCAAATGATATTGATGACCCCTTTTCTTTCTAGTCTCCTACCTAGAATTGGGGGGGGGGTTGAAAGGGATGGGGGTGGTGTAGGGAGGCAGGAAAAAGAACCAAGGAAAGGAGCCAAAAGTCCGGTTACCAAATTCTTTTCAGTAAAACAAAACAATAAAAAAAAATACCACCAAAACAACAACAGAGAAGTCTTTCTTTTACTACTCTCATTATATAAAGAAAAACCTTGTAAAATGCTGACTAAGTAATTAAGTAACATATGACTGTGCATGTAGCTCAGGGGTAGAGTAAGCATGCCTCACACATGGAAGACTCCAAGTTTCCTCTCTTAATGCTGAATAGGAAGGCATGTTAATATAACTAAGTATGTTTCAGGTCAAGTATTAATTTTATACTACAGAAGAAGTTCCTGCTTTTAACATTCATTTATTTCTAGAAGAAGCTATCATGTTTTTACTGCTCTTTGAAATATTTCCATTTATTGTATACCAAACCATAGGTTTATAAGAACCTTGAGTTCAGAACATATAAAGAACTTTTATAAATTAACACTCAGAGACAAACCCCAGTGTCACAGTGGGCAATGGATCTCAACAAACCTTTTTCCAAAGAACACATCCAGATATTTCACTGGCACATTTGAAGATGTCCAACACTATCAAGCCCTCAAAGCAATAAAAATGAAAGCACAATGAGATGCTACTCAGTATCTTTAAGATGATAAGTCAGTGTCTCTGACATGAACTCATGGGCTGGCTCTTTGATCACCTCCCCCTGAGGAGGGATCAGCCTTACCAGTCCACAGAGGAAGACAAAGAAGTCAGTCCAGATCAGACCTTATAGACTAGGGTCAGATGGAAAGGGAGGAGGACCTACCCTATCATTGGATTGGGGGAGGGGCATAGGAGAAGAAGAAGGAGGGTAGTATTGGGAAGGGGTGGGAAAGGGGGCTAAAACTGGGATACAATGTGAATAAACTGTAATTAATTAAAAAATGGTAAGTCAGTTGTGAAGACAAATCGTGCAATCCCATCACTTGGTAGGTGGAGAAAAGAATAAATGAGTTTGGGGCTGGACAGCAATTACTTTTAAAATTTAAAAGTAAGTGTTGCAGGTTAAGGATAAAGCCCAGGGGTAGAACACTTGTCGAGCATATAGAAGTTCTGGGGTATACATAAAATTATACAGGATTGAGGAACAAGAAGCTGCTACATTATTGGTGAAAATGTTAATATGATGTAGTACATCCTCTAGCAACTCAATGTCCTCTGCATGACTTATAGAATTTTTTTTTTCAAGATCTGTAAAGTCCACCCTTAGAGTGACATAGTTTCTCCAACAAGGCCACACCCATTCCAAAAAGACCATGTCTCCTAATAATGCCAATCCTTGTATAACAAACATTCAAACATATGAGTCTATGGAGGCCAAATCTATTCAAATCACCAAAGGGGGTTTCCATGGGTCTCTCTAATCAATGATACAACAAGATCAACCCCATTTCTGGCACTGAAGGTTTAGCTTGCTAACACAAGATGTCTTAGCTGGAGGCTCCTCTCCCCTTTTATTCTTGGCTCCACTTAGATTCCTTTTATATATGTACAGAAAGCTTCTACTGTTAAGGTCTGTGAATTGCTGAAGAAAGACCCCCAAGTCAGATGGTGTGGAAAAACAAAGAGTAATTATTCTTCAGAGAATTCCATCATGCTGGTGTCATCACCTTCACAAAATGGCAGCGAACTAAGAGAGCATTCAGGCCCATTTAAAGCCAGAAAGGTGAATTCCTACTTTGGCTAAGTGACATCGATTGGCATTGGCTGGTGTCTGTGGAGGCTATGGGACTTCGATTAAGACTGGTGGCTTCTTGGAATTAAGTCCTCTCACTGCAATAGTAGATTTCCATATAGATTTTCAAATGGCTTTTAGCTGTCCCTCCCTGTATTTTCTCCTCTACCTTTCTTTTCCATCCCCTCTTCTATACACTCTTCTCCCTTCCTTGGAAGATACTCTCCATCCCTTTGTTCTCCTATGACACAACAAACCTTGGTGCTTATTCAGATAATCACACTCATCAGAACCTTAAAACCTAACATCCTTAATAGAGGAAACATACAATATTTGTCTTTTGCAGTCTGGATACCCTCACTCAGGATGATTTTTCACCTCAGGACAATCTTATTATTTTTATGTTTTATATTAATCACGGGTTATTTACTTTGTATCCCAGCCATAGCCCCTTCCCTCATTCCATTCCAATCCCACCCTCCCTTGTTCATCTCCTCCCTGCCCCTTTCCAAGTCCATTGCTAGGGGAAGTTCTCTTCCCCTTCCATCTGACCCTACATTATCAGGTATCTTTAAGACTGGCTGACATGTCCTCCTCTGTGGCCTAGCCAATCTTACAAGAGTATTTCCACAATTAAGATTCCATTTTGTCAAATATGTCTAGGTTTGTGTCAAACTGCTAAAAACCAACCAGAACAGAAAGGATGTGGTACTTCAGATAGATGAACAAGAAGATGGAAAAATTATTTAATAGTGATATGGCCCTTCAATCCTATTTACTCTCTTCCTTTGTTCCATCCTACCAACTTCCCTCCCTCCCTCCATATCTCTCTTCCTCCTTCATATCTACCTCTCTTCCTCCATTACTACTTCCTTTCCTTCATTCCATTCTACATTTCTCCAATCCTTTTGCCTTCCTTCCATCTTTCCTTCCTTCCTTTTTTCCTTTCCCCCTCATCATCTTTCATGAGGGAGGTCATGTACATTATATTAATTATAATTTCTCTATGTTGGTGAATGTCCCTGAAATCCTGAATTACATATGCAGGCTGATCCTTCTTTTCTTGTCTTGATTCACTCTCTTCTTTCATTCTTGATGAGATTCCTAGCTGGCCTGGAATTTATGATCATCTTCTTCCCTTTCTCATTGTTGTCAAATTGTATTTGTACAGGACCCCTTTTGGGATGTTGGTGGCATCTCAATTTGGAGGCAGATGGTTTTTTACATCTATCTAGTAAACTCACATACCAGGTCTCAAGAGAAAACCTATAGTTAGTATTACAGAACTATTTTGCCCCATAATTTTGGGAATAGAACAAACACACTTTTACTATATTTTAAACCAGTATTCTTCTAAAAAACATCCTTCAAGAGAAAAAAAAAAGATATTAGATGAAAGAATGAGTTCAGTTTTATTTTATTATCCAGGCCAAAAAGTATAAGAAAAATAATACTGCAGACAATATGGAAGATAAAAAGAGGATTAGCAATGCTGCAGGATGTGAGATCAAGGCAGAAATATGAATTATATTTCTGTATAATAATTTTAAATGCTATTCTAAATATCATTCCCAAAGAGAGAAAACATTAGGAGGAATTTTAGGGCAGAATTGTGACACTCTTCTTATATTGTCTGTGTTTGTAGAAGTTTAAAAAGCCTGGACACGGGATTTCCAAGATGGCAGCGGCTAGTGTGCAGCCTACCTGAAGGGGAGAGGACATGCAACGTGGAAATTGGTGAGTGAAGGGGCTGATCAACCCAGAACAGAGTTATTTAGACTTCCCAGAAGAAAGAGAGTAACCATGATCTGAGTCCATCCAGAATCAGGTCATGGCAGACTCCTCCTGGAGGAAACACCTTGAGAGGTTATCCCCAGGCACTTCCAAGCACCCAAAACCCTACTCCCTCTTCGGAGGAGGCAGAAGGCAGAAGGTGTCCAGCAGAATCTGCCACAGACCACACTGTCTGTACCCCAGCCGCAGCTAGAGCTGCTTCACAGTGCCCGGACCCCAGTCCTGCTGGCTGCTCCTAGCAAAAAAACTTCAGCTCAGGATCCGGGACTGTGGTCATTCAACATGTCCTGAGATTCTCCAGGGTCCAGCGCAATAAGGTCTAGCACCAAGTCATAACACTGGCGGCCCCCAACACCTGGCAGAGAAACCCAGGCTCAGGATCTGGACTGAAAAGTCCCAACCCCTTCTGGCACTCCCCTGAAAGTACTGCCATAAGCTTGCCCCAGCGGAGTGGAAGGTCAGAGGGGAAAGACAGAGAGTCAGCCTGCCACAGGACACAGCACCCGTTCTCCAGCTAACCCAGCGGCCCCTGGCAGAGAAACCCAAGCTCTAGATCTGAGGACACTCAACCATACCTGGTACTCTCTTGGAATCAGTAAATATAGGTTGAACCGCCAGGCTGTTTCTGGCAGAGAGATCTGGGCCCAGGATCTGGGATTGAGAACACTCAACCTAATTCTTTCCCGCGCTACCCTGGGAAAACATAACCCCTCCTGGCAGAGGGAAAGGACAGAAAGGCAGCACACAGGAAAGGTGGAAACCGAGTCCTGTGGCCACAGTGCCACAGAGCTGACTATTAGCCTACCTGAGCATTTTCTGCAGCAGGACCAAATCAGAGAGTAGAGAGCAAGGGGAACCCCTCTGCATTCCAACTGGTCCTGCAAGAGAGAGAGTGAGCCTTCTAGGAAGAGGTTGCCCTAGACCCAGGGCCTCTCCACAGAAGCAACCAGATGAGATCCCTGCCACCCACACCCCTAGTGTGGGCATCATAGGGATTCTTGGGATAGCGGCCCCAACATTGAAGCCTCTGCCTTGTGGGTCCACCAGTGTAATCCAGGCAAACAATCCCTGGATCTCAGACAGAACTGCATAATAGTGGCCTGCAGGCCACTGCAATAGTCAAATAATCCGCTCAAGCACACTGCACCCACTAAAAATGCATGCTAATAGCGCCAGCATCACATTCCTTACTTAGGCAAAACTGAAACCAAAATTCACACTCCCAAACCAGTGAACCTCTCTCACTGTCCAGAAAACAGTCCAGAAAACAGAAAGAGATGATCATAGCCCGAACTACAAACTCGTGGAACAAACAGTGAGGGTTATAAATAACCAGATGCCTAGGGCAGACATAAGAACACACCCAACAAAAATCAGGACATAATGACCTCACCAGCAAACCCACAAAACAATGGACACTTCAATTCACTAGATATACAAGAAAACGACCTCAAAACTATGTTTCTCCAGCTATTAGAGGCCCATAAAGATGAAATGACAAAGCCCTCAGAGAAATAGCCAAAGAAATCGAGATGAACCAAGAGGAAACAAACAGAGCTCTCAGAGAAATGACCACGAAAATTGAGGCAAACAAAGAAGAAATGAACAAAGCTCTCAAAGAAATGTCCACACAAATGAAGGCAAATAAAGAAGAAATAAACAAAGCTCTCATAGAAAGACAGGCAATTATAGCCATAGAAGTAGAGGCACAATTAGTGATACATAGAGAGGAAACAGACAAAAAAATAGAAGCTGTCATTGAAAAGCAGGACTCCACATTCAAACAGATGAAGGAAATGGTGCAAGACATGAAAACAGAATTAGAATCAATAAAGAACACACAAATAGAGAAAAACCTGGACCTGGAGAACATAGAGAAAACATCAGGAAATACAAAGGTAAGCATCACCAACAGAATACAAGAGCTGGAAGAAAGAATTTCAGGAGTCGAAGATACACTTGTGGAAATTGACATGTCTCTCAAAGAAAAAATAAAATCAGAAAAGGTCCAAACACAAAACATCCAAGAAATCAAGGACACCATGAAAAGACAAAATAAAGAATAATAGGAGTAGGAGAAAAAAGAAGACATCAGGCTCAAAGGTCCGGAAAATATTTTCAAGAAAATTATAAAAGAAAATTTTCCCAACTTAAAGAAGGAGATGTCCATACACATACGAGAAGCCTACAGAACACCAAGTAGACTAGACTAGAAAATAAATTCTTCATCATAGTCAAAACACTGAACCTACAGAACAAAGAAAAAATTCTAAAAGCAGCAAGGGAAAAAGGCCAAGTAACATATGAAGGTAGACCTATCAGAATCACACCAGATTTCTCAACAGAAACTATGAAAGCCAGAAGGGCCTGGACAGAAATCATACAGTCCTTAAGGGACCAGAGATTCCAACCCAGACTACTAAACCCAGCAAAACTTTCAATCAACATAGACGGAATTCAAAATATTCCATGACAAAACCAAATTTAAACAATATCTACATAGTAACCCAGCTCTACAGAAGTTACTAGAAGGGAAACTCCAAACCAAAGAAAACAAATACATCTAAGGAAACAGAGGAAATAGATAACTACACTCAGTGACACCACCAACCCCACATCAAAAGTAAGTAACAATTGTTGGTCACTAGTATCTATCAACATCAACCAACTCAACTCCCCAATAAAAAGACACAGACTAACAGAATGGTTGTGGAAACAGGATCCAACATTCTGTTGCATCCAAGAAACACACCTATGCAACAAAGATAAACACTACCTCAGAGTAAAGGGCTGGAAAAATGTCTTTCAAGCAAATGGTTCCAGAAAACAAGCTGGAGTAGCCATCCTAAAATCTAATAAAATAGACTTTCAACTCAAGTTAATCAAAAAAGATAAGGAGGGCCACTATATTCTCATCAAAGGAAAAATCCACCAAGAGGACATCACAATTTTGAATATCTATGCCCCAAATACAAGAACACCTACATTCGTAAATGAAACAATATTAAAGCTTAAATCACACATTGATCCTAATGCCTTAATAGTGGGAGACTTCAACACTCCACTCTCACCAAGGGACAGATCAACTAGACAGAAAAAAAAAAATAGGGAAATAAAAACAGTTACAGAGTCCCTAAATCAAATGGACCTAATAGACGTCTACATATCTTTTCATCCAAACTCAAAAGAGTATACCTTCTTTTCAGCACCACATGGAACCTTCTCCAAAATAGACCATATAGTTGGTCATAAAGCAAGCCTCGACCGATACAAAAAGATTGAAATAATCCCTTGTATTCTATCTGACCACCATAGACTAAAGCTGGACCTCAACAACAACAGAAATACCAAAAAGCTGACACGTACATGGAAAGTGAACAACTTGTTACTCAATGACAGCTCTGCTTGGATGTAGTCCTTGGTAGCTCAGTAACCAATTGGTTTCCCATAGTAAGGGGAACAAGGACTATTTCCAACAGGAACTCAATGGCTGGCTCTTTGACCTCCCCACCCCCAAAGGGAGGAGCAGTCCTGTTAGGCCACAGAGGAGGACTTTGCAGCCAGTCTTGAAGATACCTGATAAAACAGGATCAGATGAATGGGGAGGAGGCCCCCTATCGGTGGACTTGGAAAGGGGCAGGGTGGAGATGAGGGAGGGAATGTGGGATTGGGAGGGAATGAGGGAGTGGGATACAGCTGGTATACAGAAGTTAATAAAAGGTAACTGATAAGAAAAACATAAAATTACAAAATAAAAAGAAAAAAAAAGCCTGGACACATCAAGAGTTGAGGATTGCTAAATTTTAATTAAACACTACAAAGTTGGGAGTGGTGGTACATGCTTGTAATCCCAGCACTCTGGAAGGCAGAGGCCAGCCTGGTCTACAAAGTTGTCCAAGACAGCCAAGGCTACACAGAGAAGCCTTATTTAAAAAAATAAATAATAGAAAAGACTAAAGATATCAAAACCAGATTTTTGTCTTTGTCTTTTTGTGAATCCAAGCAAATCAAATAAAAATGGGTCCTGACATACTTTGACTTTAGGGGATGGAAAAGATATTACAGACTGACTAGTGAGCACACCAACAAAATGCTAAAAGATACCAAGAAAAGAAATCAGGTGATCTGAACAATGAATGAGTCAGCATTAATCTAGCAAAGGGTACCTCACAGGGCCCAATCCCAATTTCAGGGCCTGAGGAAATGCAATCACTAGGCCTTCTGAGCTGGTGAGCACAGCAGGGCTGTGAAGGATCTGAACCATCATCCAGCTCCCTTCTGTGTTTGGACTTTGGAGGCCAGGCATGTAGGTCTGCTCTGGAGCTGCAACTGAAAGGGCCTTTAGGGTGAGCTTTGCAAGTTATGTTAGTTTGAAAGGGACACACAGAGACCACCACTGACAAAAGCAATTTGCAAGATTGTTTTTGTTTTATGAAAGAAGTCTGCATGAAAGGGTTCTGCCGAATATTTGAGGGGAGTTTTCACCATTACCTATCTTTGTTTTGACAGGAGCCCCAACATCTCCCACAAACCCCAGGACATTATAACAGCTGTGTGGATCATCCCTGACCTCTTATTGATAACAGGGGGACTGATGTTTCTTCCCCATCATCATGAGCTAATTTCCTAGAAAACTTTATTATTTTATTGCATGGAGATTTTAAGGAGGGGGAGAGCTAATGCTTATCTGTGTTTGGAAAATGAGCCTTCATCTATCCTAGATGAAGGAGTGACAGGATTATATTGAAACAGAAAGCTCAGTGGATAGGAAGGAGGAGGTGCTGACGGCCTTCCATTGTCTCTCAGAGAAGGCTAGTGGATAGGGCAGTTTGGCTTTGAGTGATTTAGGAAGAGCTATTTAGGATGTTTATATGGGCTGCTCCAGGGGACACTAACAGTCCCTTTTCTGGACATTCTGTTGTCTCCTAGCAAGCTCTCTGCATTCTCTCTGATGTCATCAGTGTTGTGGCAACAGTTAATACCATTGGTAGCATTTGGCCAGTGCCTATAAGTTTCTTCTGTAGAAATGTTGTCTAGGCTGAGCAGGCTATTGAGAAGAGCAAAGGGAGGGTGTGGAGAGGCCAGAGGGAGGCAGAAGGAATCTGGCTTTCCATCTTGGTGCAGAAGAACAAGAAGTTTTCCTGTTGAAATCACAGTGAGTTGAGGGCAGGGGTTGGTGAGCTTCTCCGAAGAGATGGGGTTTGAGCTAGGCCTTCCAGGAGTGGGGCTCAATATCTGATCACCTCTGGGAAGGAAAGGGTTTGTCCTGATTCTGCACTTCCTAAAGAGCAGACCGAGGTCAAGGATTTGTGATGATTTTGGCAGGGGATCAGGAATTGACGAGACTGCAGCACCATTCTGGGTTAGAAGGCCAGCAGAGAGATTAACGAGGTGTCCCTCTCAGGAAGCCTGTTGATGCACTCCATTCTCAGATTTCTTTAAGTTCCTTAGGTATCTTATACTAATAACAGAGAGGAATACTCCCCTGGCCATGTGCCAAGGACTGAGACATTTAGATCCAAGGACTTGGTGGTGCTAATAATGAGGGACTCTGGGACTTACCTTCATTCCCTTAGATATAAGCTGGCATTTCCCTCTAAATCTGCATGTCTGGGCTAACTATGCATTCCAGGTCCAGGGAGAATGCAGCACATAATGGGGCACATGTCTAGCCAGGGTGGTTAGGGTCAGAGTATGGCTTATAGACTCCATGCTGTGACAAAGCATGGTCTCTCCTGTTACTGTGCCATTTACCTCTCCAAGTTCACTTGTGTTTATCTACCAACAGGTTCTTTTGAGAAAGAATCATCCTAATGCTCCAAAATCAATGAGCTGGAGCAGCAGATGATGAAGTTGGAGAAAATGATCATTCAGCTACAGAGGATGACCTGTGAGAGGGATGAACTGCGTGGAATCCTGGCCCATTTTACTGACAAGGATTTGAACAACAGGAACTCATTATGCCCAGCTCTCTGTTGACTGTCAACGAAATCTTTCCTAAGATTCAGCATAAGAGGCTAAATCTCCACACCATCCTCATGTCCAAATGAATTTTCCTGAGTGCATCTGAAAGGCAGAACCTGAAAGCTGGGTAGGAGTACCAGAAGCCTAGGACATAGGCTACTCTGCTTCCTCCAAATGAAAAGCAGATCCTATGGCATGAATGTCAATTTGTGGATAGGGCAATACTGTGTGAGCTATCATCATGCATTTTATAGGCATTAAGAGGTGTTGGCTTATGGGAGATGCTAAGTACTGTGAGTGTATGGTGAGTATTTTACTTGACTAGCAGGTTTATGGTGACTGGTTGCCCTTGGCAGGAGCTGAAAAAGCCTGGTCAGACTTGGGGAACCTCAGGTGTGCCTGTAAAGCTTGGAGGTCATCCAGGCCCCTCTTGGTCTTGTTCTTTGTACTCTGAGACAATGCCACTTCCCTGAATTTGTCATGCTAACTTTTAGTGTGTGTGTGTGTTATTCAGCAAATTCCCGAAGGCACATGCATGAATGAGTGCTGTCTTCTGTGCACACTACCTTCAGTTCCTGGGAGGTGGTGGTAGGTGATGGGACCTGAGAATTTGCTGTCTTATAGTTTTCAGGGGATGCCAGTGCTAAGGCCATAGAGCTGCTCTTTGGGTAGCATAGCATTTGTCCCTTGTCATCACCTTGGTGGCCCATTTGAATCTCCTTGGGAGTTAATAAAGCCTCTTTTCTGGAAATATTTATGATGTACTCTGCACATCCGTGTAGCAATAGGACCTCAGGGTTGAGCATCCCTGCTAGGAAAATAGGAGAAGGATCATCACAATTCACAAATTTCTGGAAGGTCCAGATCTGTGACATAGACTCCTGGGAACTTCTTAGAGAGCCGATATATTCCTTCAGTGCCATCAAGAGTGTTCATGCAGTCCAGCTCCTTCACTTTGATTCCCCTGCCTCTGCTGCCCTGAGGCCAGGATCTTAAATATAAGCACCTGAAGATCCTAGTAGTTAGGAATCAGATGTAGCATCTCCTGAGCTGGAGAAATCCTGGATGCATCCTAAATTCATGTCATTTGTGAGTTTTGTTCATGAGTTTATTCACTTCTGAGACCCATGCCTTAACACAGATTCAATTTTGAATTCACACTGCTTAATATAGAACATCAGAAGATGATGTCAGACCTAAAGAAATTGCCCCAGGATTTAAGTGAGGCCTTGGACGATTACAAGGTGCTGAGGAAGGACACTGAATCCGGCAGGTGAGTGACTGACTTGACTGGGGCCCCAGGACTTGAATGGTACTGCATCTGCACTTCTTTGTTTTCAATCCAAAATGAGATCTCTGGTTCTAGCCTGTCTGTCTCTTAGCAAGAAGCCTGCATTTTGGTTCTTGAACTTGTACCACTTGGACTCACTTTTTTTTTCAGTGTGAAGAGACTATGAGCCCCTCCCAACACTATCTTGCCATCCTCAAAAACCTCCAGATAGAGAAAATTATTTGCATGATGAAAGGGTTGTCCTCTAGGACACTGGCAGTAGATTTAAAAAGCTTGTTTTGATGGGACCCAAAAATACCCTGGAATTCTGAAAAATATCTGCAGTCCTAGTCTAGAGATGGTTTTCTCTCTATCTGATGTCTTCAAAATATCATGGTCTGATAAACACAGATGGGGGCCACTTCCTACTCTTGGAGGTACATGAAATCCTTTTGGTGTAAGGGATTTCAGAATAACTTTGAGTCTTTCTGAAATGTGTCTAGTCTATGTTTTTGGTATGCTTCTAGGTGATGCTGAAAAAGCTAGTGTAGGTCGCAGTCTGGGGCTCTCTGGAGACCAGGGACCTGCAAGGCAGAAGCTGAAGCCTGGAGACATAAGCTATTCTGCTTCCTTCAAATAAACATCAAATCCTAGTGCATGAATCACAGTGTGTGGATAAGACAATAGTATTGAGCTATCATCATGCATTTTAGAGGCCTTAACAGGTGTCAGCTTGTGGGAGTTGCAGGGTGAGATGAATTTATGATGAGTCTATATATTTGACCATATGGTGCATGGAGTTTGGTTGCACTTGTCAGGAGCTGGAGGTGCCTGGACCCACTTGGTGAATGTCAAGGTGTGCCTGAAAATTCTGGAGCTCATCACTGTCCTTCTCTGGTCTTGTTCATTGTAGTCTGAGAAAATGTCACCTTCCCGAATTTGGCATATTAACAGTGAGTGCGTTTGTGTGTGTGTGTGTGTGTGTGTGTGTGTGTGTTTCTATGAGTATGTGTTCGTCAGCACATTCCCAAAGGCACATGCAAGAATGAGTGTTGTCATCTGCATGCACTACCTTCACATCCTGGAAATTGGGTATAGGTGATGGATCCTGAGATTTTCCTCTTTCATAGTTTCCAGGAGAAGCCTGATCTGATGCCTTGGAGCCACTCTTTGAGCAGCACAGCACTTTGGCCTTGTCCTCACCTTGGTGGCACATTGGAATATCCTTTGGAATTACTAAAGCCTCCTCCCTGGAAATATTAAGAATGTACTCTGGGCATCATTAAGAATGAACTCAGGGTTGAGAGTCCCTGCTAGGAAAATAAGAGAAATGTCATCACAAGTTTCTGAAAGGCCCAGGTCTACAGCATGGACTCCTGGGAACTTCTTAGTAAGCTGATTCCTTCACTGCCAACAAGGGTTTTCATGCAGCCCAGCTCCTTCACTTTGATATTCCTGCTTCTTCTTGCTTGAGGCAAGATCTTAGGTTTAATAAGCACTAGAAGTCCTAGTAGTTAGGAGTTAGGATTTAGCATCTCCTGGGCTGGGATAATCCTGGATGCAGCCCAAATTCATGTGATTTGAGGCCTTTGTTTCTGAAATTCTTCACTTCCTGGCCCATATTATTATAACAAGTTCAATTTTAAACTCCCAATGTTGAATATGGAACATTACAAGATGAGGCCAGCCCTGCAGAAATTGCCCCAGGAATTAAGTGAGGCCTTGGACAAGTACAAGGTGCTAAGGAGACCAAACCTGCTGGTGAGGGCTAGAACCCCAGCACTTGGCCAGGACTGCATCTGCCCTTCTTTATTTTCAGTCCAAAGTGAGAGCTCTGGTTCTAGTCTGTCTCTTAGCAAGCAGCTTGCCTTGTGGTTCTTGGGCTTCTACCCCTTAGACTTTTTTTTTTTTTAGTGTGAAGAGACTATGAGCCCCTTCCAACACTGTCCTGCCATTCTCAATACCCCTCGATAGAAAATATATATATATATATATTTGCTCCACGAAAGGGTTGTCCTCTGGGGCTTTGGTAGTAAATTTAAAAAGCTGGTATTGAAGGGACACATAAAAACCTCTTAATTCTGAAAGTCCTGCAGTTGTACCTTAGAGATGGTTTGTTCCCTATGTGCTGATGTCTTCCAAATATCATGGATTGAGAAACAAAGATGAAGGCTACTGCCTAGTCTTGGAGTTACATTAATTCCTTTTGCTGTCAGGGTTTTCAGAAGAACTTTGAGTCTTTCTGGAATGTGTCTAGTCTCTGTTTTTGGTATGCCTCTAGGTGATGCTGGAATAGTTACTGTAGGCCCCAGTCTGGGACTCTACAGAACAGAGTCCTTGCTGGGATGATGGTACTTGGATGTGGGGAGGCAGATACTTGCTGTCAGAGTTTTGCCATATTTTGGCTTTGATTCAGCCTTCATCACTGCTAGCTCATGACTGACTGTACTAAACTGATGCTTCAATTTACCACGTTGAGAAAGAAGAACAGAGAGCTGTAGAGGGAACATATTATGCTGCAAAATTCCTGTCAGGAGAAAAACACACTGTGTGATGAGGCCCTTGAGAAGATGTGTGGTCTCTGTGCCAAGAATCAGCAGGTAGGTTGAGGCAGTAGGAGCAGGAGGCCCAACTGAGCAACCATAAACAGACACACCCACTTACATCTCATGCAATTTTTCATTTCTGTGATCATTTATAAGTCTATCTCGGGAGTTAGCCTCTTTTGAGAAACTGGATGCTTGATGAGCAAAATGTCCCGCTCTGCTAGAAATTGTAGTCTACTGAGGGAGAAAGGTGGCTCACACTTCTCACACCTACTTGCCATCCTGACAGGAATGTTGCTATGTGGATACCCACTTAGGTAGCAGCACAGATCTTTGAGTGATGGCTTCAGGGACTTGTAGCTCAGGAGAGATTCCTCCTCATAGCTGTTCAGAATGCTGCATTTCAGAAAAGCCCTCCAGGTGACTTCACTAGCTTCATACTGCTTGACCTAAGTGCTGTTTTCATATTATATGAACTGTAATATTTTGAAAAGCTTCTGGATAATGAACATGTTTCACTGACTTCCTCTTGAGCTACCAAGATCTTCTTTTCTTTGCAGGAGCCAAGATAGGTTAGGCGAGGAGACCATGATGGATCAACATGGCGCTAGTTGGAAGGTTAGCTTGGAGATCTCCTTCTTGGGAACTTGGTCTTGTGTGGTCCAACTTAGCTGAACCAGTGCAGAGTTTGTACGTTTCCCATGATATCAGTGTGTTTTGGGATGGAAAAGGATCCTGGAAGAGGGAATAAGCAGAAGATATGACACCAAACCTAGCTGAATATAAGCGCCTTGCTTAAAGGAGGTAAGCCCCAGTAACCCGTTATGCAGCAGAAAAGGTGTTGTAACAGAAATTCTCTCCCTGGTATGTGTTTGTGGTGTGTGTGTGTGTGTGTGTGTGTGTGTGTGTGTGTGTCTGTGTGTATGTGTTGTATTTCTGTGTGAAATATTGAGCATCTCTGTGAATGTGATTTTGTGTGAGCTTATGTGTATGCTTGTGATTGTGTGTGTTTTTATATATGTGTGTTAATAGTTGTGTACTTATGCATGTGTACATACCCTTATTTGCACAAGTGTCCCTATCCATGTGTGTGTGTGTGTGTGTGTGTGTGTGTGCTTGTATGTGTGTATGTGCCCAGGTGTGTGTCAGTGCTTGTTACTATGTTGCATATATGTGTAGAGGTGAATGCTTGTGTAGGTGTTTGTTTTGGGTACTTGTATGTGCAAGAGTGTATGTGTTTATGTGCCAATTTGTGTGTATGTTTGTGCATAGATGTATACTCATTTTCTCTTGGAACATCTTCAGTGATGATAGAGACCAACTTTAATGAGAAAGTATGATGACGACTCACTTTACAGCCATCATTCCCACCTAGCTGCATAGAACAAAGGACACAAATAATGGTGTAACACAGACTTTCAGGTGTTTGTAGAGGAAAGAATACTTATCTTCAAAGAAATCCTGAGGAGTAAACCAAAGGAAGGGGCTACATGGAGGTGAGGAAAGGCTACTATACAAAACAAGGTGCTTTAGAGGCAGGGTAGGCTGGCTAAGTGTCTGTGTCCCTTCTCTGGTCTTGGTGAATAGTGACTGTCCACTGGTCAGGGTGGCTTGCTGTGTCTTCCCTGCATGCTGTTTTGTTGGCATCATTGCCAGCAACCATTTTCTTTCCTCATTTGCCAAACCTTGGCTCAGTTACGTAAGGCCATGTAGCTTGGCCTGGATTTTATTTTTTGAGAGATTTTGAGTTGCTTATGGTTGCATCTCAGTCCAGCAGACATCCTATAGCCTTACTGAAGTGTGCAAACGGGGCTGTGTCAGTGCAGCCCCCTTAACCTCCTGAAAGTCTAAAGCATTCATCCTGTCATGAGTCTAGAGCACTCAGTAACTGCTTTTATTCAAATCATTGAGTCTCAAGACACCTGGGAGAAGTGAGGGCCCCCAGACATTGCTGGTGGTATAAGTGGGATATTCCTGTGAGAAGCCTTGCATAATTTTACAACATCCTGAACTGCAGTCACAGGGTGACCCAGCAATTCCACAACAAGAAGTACATGTGCACAGAGAAACTAAAGGACATCAGGGTTGCAGCAGTCTTCTTCACAACAGTCACAAGTTGAAACTATCCAGATGTCAGTTAACTGATAAGTATAAAAGTACAATGTACAATGTTATCCACCCTTCAGGAAAATATTGTTCATCATGAAATAAATACTCCAGTCTGACCTGGAAGGAGCCACAGCCCAGGGAGAGAGCTCCCTGCAGACAGAGCTCCCACAGCAGAACAACTGAGTTTTCTCGGCAACTGTCTACCATCCTCAGCAACTCTGGCAATCCTGGACTGTATTTTCTTCCTTGACTTTGGTTTCCTATGTATAAATAGACCTTGATTTTTTTCTTGCCTCAGGCCAAGTGAGGATGCTTCTGCATCTAATTGATTGCCCATATTTTCTGACATCTCCATTGAGAGAACTGAGGAGGCAAAAAAAAAAAAAAAAAAAAAAAAAAGAAGTAGAAGAAACAAAGAAAGCCACAGACAAACAGATAACTTGAATACAACATTTTCTAATCTAGAATTAAGGACTCCTCTAAAAAAAGACACCCCCTTCGAAATGTGAACTCACCTGTGAAACAAATATCAACTGACCTCCTCTTGATGCAGCCCCGATCTGATCCACATCTGTTGGCTCCCTATTCCAAGATAAAAGGACGCATCAAAAATAAGCTACCACATACAGACAACATAGATAGCACATCAAGTGTTGCTGGTCATCCAGGAGGAGCCTGAGCATGTAAATTGGTGCTTGAGTTAATGGGCCATAAGGAATACTATAATGAAGATCAGACAGGACAATTTGAAAGGCATTGAGCCTAACCCTGTAAAGTGTCTCATCCTTTGCCTTGGGAGTGCTTGACGTACAAAGCCTGCAAAGAAGAATGGCTATACTCATCTTGAAAGGGTTATTGTAATTGGAAACTACATTTCTACCACGTTTCCAAGGCCAGACACTGGCTCTATGTCTGTGCTCCTAAATCTTTAGCAAGAAAATGCTGCTTAGTTTAATTTATTGTTTGTATTTTAGGTTGAATTTTGTTTGGTTGGGATTTTTGTTTTCTTTGGTTTGAGGTTTTGTTATTTATTTCATTTGATGTTGTCATTGACTTTCTAGTTTGCTAAGGCTATACACTGTATATAATGTCTGTCCCATTTAATCCGCTATTGAGTAAAATGAATGTATTTTTACAAATAAAAATTAATCTTCAACTGTTAATCCTTCAGACACTTCTTTAGTCAGATGTGGTGTCACAGTCCTGTAACCCCAGAACTCACAGGCAGAAATGAATTTCTTCTAGGTGTAAGGGCCTTGGGTTGAATGAGTTGCCATCCAGCCAGGGCTACAGAGAGAGAATGGTCATTCAAACTGGACAGTGTGTCTAAAACTATGGATACTCACTTCATTGTGGAAGTAGTGTCCATACTGATCCTTGTGGCCATTTATTTTTCTGTCCCTAAAGTATGGTACTCTGTGGATGATCACATGAAACAAATTAATGAGAAAACCAGCAGCATAGGTCCAATGCTTCTTAAGAAATTTAAATATTTGCTCAGGGATATAAAAGAAGTCAGAAAACCCAGAGCTATCTGCCTCTGATTTCCTTAAAATACAGCTATCAGGAAGAACTACACAGCAGAGACAATGAATTCCAAAACATCTTGGGGTATGTTATTTTTACATATTTTTTTAAATTTTTGTTTTGTCATCATGGTCTAGTTTTGTGTTGTTGGCCTTGACTAGGTATTTGCCTCCTTTTTGTTTTTTGTTCGACTGTTTTGTTTTTTTTTTCTTGTATATGTATGGGTGTTCTGCCTAATGAAGGACTATACATCACATGCATTCTCCCAGAGGCCATAAGATGGCACTGGATTTCACCTGGATCTGAAGTTACAAAGAATTGTTAGCTGCCCTTTAAAAAATATTTTAATTATAATTTATTCATTTTTATTCCAGCTGTAGCCTCCTCCCTCATTCCCTCCCCATAACACCCTTCCTCCCTCATCTCCTACCATCCATCACACCCTCCCTCCCTCATCTCCTCCCATGCCCCTCTCCAAGGTTACTGATAGAGGACCTCCTTTCCTTCTCCCTGGCACTTCAAGTCCTCTGAGAAACAAAGGCTTAAAATGGATGAGTCATTTTTCCAGCCCCTGCATTTGACTTTTGTCCTTTACCTTATGTGCTTTATTCGATTGGCTGGATCATATCCAACCAAAGAGAGAAGTTTCTGGAGCACTGTAGGAACACATACATGAGGTAGGCATGCTGATTGTCTTGGGATGCCAGACATCCATGCAGGGCATCCTTGGGTTTGGTATCATGCCTCAGCATCTCTTATTTTCAGGGCTGGAGCAGATCTCTCACATCTCATCCTGGATGACAATGTAGATTAGGCTCATCTGATCAAAGGCACAATTGGGAGGATCCTCTGGGGGTAGAAGTGTATTAATGACCCCCTCTTGATGTTCTAGCTAAGAATTTTTGGTAAGAAGCATCATTCTAGCCAGCATGGGTGGAGCCTGCAGCCAAGGCCACATTTCTGGTGTAAAGCATATCTGTGCAAGGCTACAAGGGTGGTTGGATGGTTCAGTCTTCTCTCTCACACAGAAGATATCAGAGTATAATAGGAAATGTGTTTTTTCCAGATGAGTGATTTTTATCTTGTGAAGCTTCTCTGGAATGGATCTGGCTTCTGAGACTGCCCTTGAGTGAGAGAGTTAATATGTGGAATATGTAATCCCATGAGTCCTCAAACTTGTGCCATCATACCAAGGGTAAAAAGAAACTACTCTCTTAAAATGAAGGAAGATGTGCACATAGAAGATCCATTCAGATACAAAGCTTATTCAGTTCCATGGCTTAGATGATCAGTTGATGAGATGGCTCACTGCATGAAGGTACTTGGTGTTAAGTCCAGATATCTGAGTTCTTTCCCTGGGATGCACATGTTTGATGGAGAGAACTCGCACAAATTGTTATCTGATTTTCTTGTTGTTGGGGATGGCAAGTCTTTGCTCACAGAAGCTAAGACATCTGTTTTTCCATTCCTTGCTTATGATAGAATCTGCCCATCTAATACACTCATGTAAATATGTTACTAGAAGAGATTTCATTTAAGAGATTTCTTGTCAGAGACAGTCCCTGTTCCCATTACTATGGAGCCCACTTGGACACTGAACTGCCATGGGCTACATCTGTGCAGGTGTTCTAGGTTATCTCCATGCATGGTACTTGGTTGAAGTATCAGTCTCAGGAAAGAGCTCTGTGCTCAGATTTTTCTTCCTACAAAGAGGGGAGCAGCCTTACCAGGCCACAGAGGAAGACAATGGAGCCACTCCTGATGAGACCTAATAGACTAGGATCAGAAAGAAGGAAAAGAAGACCTCCCTTATCAGTGGACTTGGGGAGGGGCAGGCATGAAGAAGGATAAGGAAGAGAGGAATTAGGAGGGGAGAAGGGAGGGAGTTACAGGGGGGATTCAAAGTGAATAAAGTGCAATGAATACAATTTATTTAAAAAAAATTCTTCTGATTTTTTGTTTTTCTTGTTGTCAAGAAGTTACAGAAATCAAAAAGGCCAGGTTCAAAGCAGCACCTGATAAGCAGGTTAAGGGAATGTGGCCACTAGGAACTTATAATTGAGCTGAGACTGTTATGAGGCACAAACTGCTCTAAGAGGTCTCACTTACATGCTTGTTGTATTAGGTTTTTCTAACAAAATTTATAAAATGAATACACAAAAAAGGTATTGATTAGAATGGCTTACAGGCTGTGATTGAGCTAATTCAGGAATGGCTTGCTATGAATGTCCAAGAATACAGGAGTTGCTCAGTCCATGTGACTGGATGTCTAAGCTGGTCTTCAGAAAATACTGAAACCTCAAAGAAGTAGGCACCAATGCGAGTGAAGGAATAGACTGGTAATAGAGGAGAGCAAGCAGGAAAAGAGCAAAAAGGCTCCTATATCCATGTCCATATAGAGGTTTCTAGCCAAAGTCAGGGTCCAGACTATAACTGCATTAAAGATGTGGATCAAAGGTGTGTCTTCCTCCCTCAAATATTCAGATTCAAAGTAGATCTTCTTACATTAAATTAAATGGATATCCATCATGGGTATACACTTTATTTATGTGCTGTAGTTAATTCCACATGTAGTCAAGGGGACAATCAAGAACAGCCATCAGAAGTCTACTCCTTGTCAAATTGACAATCTTATGTTGTGTTCAATTTACAAATGAAAATAAAAAAAACAGATTATAATAATGCCTAAACACAACACACCTCTTCCATGTATAATAATAAATACATTATATACTTCACCTGGTCATAATTATACCCTACAATAATTATGCCTTGTAGACCATCAAAAACATAAATTCAGAATAGGTGACACTGTCCCTTGAGGGGCATTTTTTTAGTATCTCAAACTTGAGATACATATGATAACCACTGATATTATCTTAATTGATACTATATTACATGTTAAAGAAATTGATGAAAGAAAACACAAATATCTGTACAAATGCATTTTTGACAAAATAAGACAGAAACCTTCATGTCAATTATAATCCTCTTTTCTGCAACTAGTCACATGGCCTTAGGTGTCATAAGTACTTTCCTCCACCACCCTTCCTGTATTTCCTTCTTTCATAACAGGCACATCAGAAGAATGTGGCTCTTTTCCTGGAGAAGTGATCAAACTGTCATTCATGATGCGTCTCTGTCCTTTGTTATTCTACATGGATTAGGCTGTTGTAGTTTCCCACTGACTGTAAAAGGGCAGAGGTTTCTCCATCTTGTATCAGCTGGAGGCAGTTTTGGTTTCCACCCCTTGCCCTGAAAAGTCTTGTAGTAAAGCACTCAACTCTATTGTAGAAACTCAGGGTCAAAATATCCCAGCACTGCAATGTTCTTGGCCATTGTTAAACTGCTTGCTTGCTTCCCCCTGTGTATCCAAACAGGAAGCAGTTTTTCTGTGTTCATTGTCTTCACAAAACAATGCATTTAATAGGAACTTAGGGTTGCTCTGTAGGAAGTGTTTCTCTCCAGGCTTTGTTCATGTCTTCTGGCCCTTACCCTGCAACATTTGGAGGCCACAGTGAGATATTGAGACCATGAGCATTTTGAACAAAATCCAAACCTCTTTGTGAGCTGTGACCCTGGCAGGTGCTGACTTCTTAGGAAAGGGACAACCTGAGTTGTCCCAAGAGGGAGGAACTCAGCATTGGTCCAGACCCCTGTGACAGCCTTGTTGAAATTTCCTGCAAGGGAGAGTCATCTGTCCTGTCTCCTGTGGAGGTAAATCTGTTTGGACCCACAAGAAAGGTCATCTGTGAAATCTGTCAAGAAAATCATCCATTTCCTTTAGATTTTCCAATTTTTTGGAATACAGTCTTTTTTAATTTCCTCATTATATTGTTGTTAGGTCCCCCTTTTCTTTTTGATTTTCTTAATTTGGATACTCTCCCTTTGCCTTTTTAGTTAGTTTGGCTAAAGGTTTGTGTCTCTTGTTGAATTTTTTGAAAGCTCTTGCTTTCCTTGATTCTTTGTATCATTCAATGTTTTCCCAATTTATTGATTTTGGCCTGAAGGTTGATTGTTTCCTGTCATCTACTCTTGTTAAACTTGTTTGTTTCCTAATGTTCTACAGCTTTCAGGTGTGCTCCAATTCTTTTGTTATTTATTATATGTCTATTACAATTTATTCACTTTTTATACCAGCTGTAGCACCCCCTCATTTCCACCCAGTCCCATCCTCCCTCATTCTTCTTCCTCAAAGACCCTCCCCTAGTCCACTTGCAGGGGAGGTCCTTCTCCCCTATTATCTGGACATCTCATCAGTGTAAGAGCAGCTCATCAGTGTTGGCTGCATCATGGTCCTCTGTACCCTGGCAAGGCTGCCCTCCCACCACCCCCAGGGAGAGGTGGTCAAAGAGCAGGCCACTGAGTTCATGTCAGGGACATCCCAAGATCCCTTTAATAGTGAACCCAGTTGCAACCTTCAGTTGGAAACTTAGCAGCCTATGGGCTTCCTCTGAACAGTGGGTCTGGGTCCTTTCCATGCATGGTTCTTTCTGTATGGGTCTGTGCAGGCGGCCCTGGCCCTAGGTTTTCTGACTCTTGTTGGTGTCCTTGTGGAGCTTCTGTCCCCTCCAGGGCTTTTTGTCTCTCCCTTCTTTCATAAGGTTTCCTGCACTCTGCCCAAACTTTGGCTATGAGTCTCAGCACCTTCTTCAATGCCCTTATGGGTACAGTCTTTCAGAGGAATGCTGTGGAAGCCTTCTCTCCTGTTCCCTCCCTGTCTTCTCCTACTTCCAATGTCTATCCTACCTGCCCTTCTGAATAAGGTTTCAGCATCTTCTCTAGAGTCCTCATTGTTCTTTAGCTTCTTTAGGACTACAGATTTTAGTATGTTTGTCCTAAATTATATGGCTAATATACATTTATAAGTGAGTAATGACATGTGTATCTTTCTGCTTCTGGGTTACTTAATTCAGGATGATCTTTTCTACTTCCATCTATTTGTCTGCAAATTTCAAGATTTCCTTATTTTTAATTGCTGAGTAGTACTACATTGTGTGAATGTACCACACTTTCTGTATCCATTCCTCAGTGAAGCAACATCTAGTTTGTTTCCAGATTCTGGCCATTATGTATACAGCTGCTATGAGCAGAGGTGAGCTCTCTCCAATTTCTTGATGAAAGTGCTTAGTGTTAGGAACGTTCCTTTTAATAATGTTTTCATTGTGTCCCATAAGTTTAGGTATGTTATGCCTTCATTTTCACTGAATACTTCAAAAGTCTTTAATTTCTTTATTTCTTCCTTGATCCAGGATTTGTTGAATGGGGAGTTCTCCAGTTTCCATGAGTTTGTAGGCTTTCTGTTTTCTCTGTTGTTGCGTTCTAGCTTTAATTCATGGTAGTCTGGTAAGATGCAGGCATTGTTCCAATCTTCTTAAACCTGTTGAGGTTTGCTTTGCGAGCTAGTATATATTCAATTTTGGAGAAGTTTCCATGAGGTGCTGAGAAGGTGGTATATTCTTTTATGTTTGGGTAAAATTTTCTGTAGATATCTGTTAGGTCCACTTGATTCATGACATCTGATAGTTTCTTTATTTCCCCATGTAGTTTCTTTCTTATTTTTCTGTCAATTGGAGAGAAGGGTGTGTTGAGGTCTTCCACTATTAATGTGTGGGGATCAATGTGTGGTTTAAGGCTTAGTAATGTATATTTTACGAATGTGATGCTCTTGAATTTGCGGCATATATGTTCAGAATTGAGATATCATCATGGTGGATTTTTCCTTTAATGAGTATGAAGTGTCCATCCCATCTCTTTTGATTAATTTTGGCTAAAAGTCTATTTAATTAGATAGTAGAATGGCTAATCCAACTTGCTTCTTGGGTCCATTTGCTTGGAAAACCTTTACTCTAAGGTAATGTCTATCTTTATTGCTGAGGTGTGTTTCCTATATTCAGCAGCAGAATTGACCATGTGTTTGACTCCTTGAAGCAAAAGGTAGCCTGGCCTCTGTCCACGTGTTCCTAAGACCAATAGGGCCTATTCATATTTTTGTGACACCCTTTGACCCAGTGCTGCTTGAGATTCTATGGTTATAACCAATGGGAGAAAGAGGATGCACACAGAAGGAATGGATTGCTTCATCCCACTGGTTTTGGAAGACACCAGAGGGTAAGATCATTCTCCAAGAAATATTGGCATTTTGATGGAATGTGGATGGTGAAATCTCACATTGTAAGGTGAAATCTCAGGTTGGTTTTGATTTGCATTTCACTGATGACTATGGACATTAAGCATTTCTTTTTTTTCTTTTTTTAACTTTTATTAATTACACTTTATTCACTTTGTATCTCCCCATAAACCCCTCCCTTGTCTCCTCCTTTTTTTTTAATGTTTTTTTTTTATTTTTAGTTAAAATTTGTTAACTCTGTGTCCCAGCTGTATCCCGCTCCCTCATCCCCTCCCTCTCCCTAACTCCCTCCCTGGTCTCCTCCCTGCCCCTTTCCAAGTCCACTGATAGGGGAGGACCTCCTCCCCTTTCATTTGATCCTGTTTTATCAGGTATCTTCAAGGCTGGCTGCAAAGTCCTCCTCTGTGGCCTACCAGGACTGCTCCTCCCCTGGGGGGGGGAGGTCAAAGAGCCTGCCCTTGAGATCCTGTTAGAAATAGACCTTGTTCCCCTTACTTTGGAAAACTACTTGGTTACTGAGCTACCACAGGCCACATCCGAGCAGAAGTTCTATGTTATATCCATAGATGGTCCTTGGTTGAGTGTCAGTCTCAGAAAAGACCCTGTGCCCAGATATATTTGGTACTTGTAGAGCTCCTATCCTTTCCATATCATACTAGCTCCCCTTCTTTCATATGATTCCCTAAACTTTGCCATGGTTTGGTTATGAGTTCTTAGTGTCTGCTTTGAAACACTGCTAGGTAGAGTCTTTCAGATGCCTTTTGCGGTAGACTCCTGTCATACATTCAATGCACATCCCATTTGTCTTTCTAAATGAGGATATTAAGCATTTCTATGAGTGTTTCTCTGCCATTTGATGTTCCTATATTGAGAATTCTGTTTAGCTCTGTACTCTATTTTTTAATTGGATTGCATGGTAATTTGCTGTTTAACTTCTTGAATACTTTATATTCTGGATATTAGCCTTCCATTAGTTATAGGGTGGTGGATATTGGACATAAAATATAGATTAATTATTATAAAATCTTTACATTTAAAGAAGCTAAGCAAGGATAAGATACCCAATCCTCATTCAGAAAGGAAATGGGATAAACATTGGAAGAGGGAGAAAACAGGGAAAAGAATAGGAGCCTACTCCAGAGGGCCTTTGAAAGAATCTACCCAGAATAGTTTCAAAGCAGATGCTGAGACTCATAGCCAAACTGGGCAGAATGCATGGAACTTTTTTGAAACAAGTAGAGATAGAAAGATATGGACTGAACAGAGCAACAGAACCAAACTATCTGGGCCCATTTTTCTTTTCTGAGACTGATACTCTAATCAAGAACCATTCATAGAAATAACCTAGAACCCCCACACATTTGTAGCCAATGGCACCTTAGTCTCCAAGTGGATTTCCCAGTAAGGGGAATAGGGGTTGTCCCTGAAATGAACTCAGTGGCTAGCTCTTTCATCACCTCTGCTGAGGGGGGGGGATGTTGGCAGCCTTACCAGGCCACAGAGGAAGATAATGCAAACAATCCTGAGGAGACCTTATGGGCCCTGTATTTGTAACCATTTTTTTTAAACTCTATCTTTTTATTGGGGATTTGATGCTATTGTTGTTGAGAAATAATGGTGATCAGCTGTTACTACCTATTAGTTTGATGGTGGTGGTGTTGGTAGTGTATGTTTTCCGTCTTTTGGTTTTGCTGGTAGGTTTGCCTTTATATGTGACTTGGCCTTTTTCCCTTGCAGCTTTTAATAGTCTCTTTGTTGAGTGAGTTTGGTATTTTGATTGTTATGTGGTGGGGTGATTTTCTTTTTGATCCAATCTAATTGATATTCTGTAAACTTCTTGTGTTTCTACAGGTCTCTCTTACTTTAGTTGGGCATGTTTTGTTCAATGATTTTGATGAAGATATTTTCTGGGCCTTGGAGCTGGGAGTCTTCTCCTTCTTCAATTATCCTTAGGTTTGGTCTCTTCATAAAGTCCCTGAATTTTTGGCTGTTCTGTGTCAGGAACTTTTAGATTTAACATTTCTATGGCTGATGTATAGATTTCTCCAATCATTTCTTCTACCCTTGAGATTATCTCTTCCATTTCTTGTATTCTGTTGGTGATGCTTGTGTCTCTAGCTTCTGTACTTTTCCCTATGTTTTACAGCTCAAATCCGAGTGGATCAAAGAGCTCAATGTAACACCAGTTACAGTAAATTTATTAGAAGAGTAAGTGGAGAAGAGCCTCAAACTCATTGGTACAGGAGACAACTTTCTAAACAGAACACCAACAGCTCAGGCTCTATGAAATGGGACTTTTGAAACGAAAAAGGTTCTGTAATGCAAAGGGCTTTGTCAGTAGAATGAAATGACAATCTACAGACTCAGAGAATGCCTTCACCAATCCTATATCCAACATAGGGCTAATATCCAAAATATATAATGAACTCAAAAAATTCAAATACCAATAAAAAATAACCCAATTAAAAAAGTGGAGCACAGAACTAAATAGAGGAATCTCTCAACAGAGGAATCTCTATTGGCCAAGAAGCACTTAAATAAACTCAGTTGCTTACTGTTTGATCAGTTGCCTGTGGAAAGGCAGTCTTTCCAGGCCACAGAGGAGAAGGATCTAGGCAGTCCAGATGAGACTTGATAACATAAGATCAAATGATAGTAGAGGAGGGATTCCCCTTTTTTGGTATATAGAAGGGCGATAGAGAGTTAAGGGAAGGTGGCAGGGAATAGGAGGAAATGAGGAAGGGGACTAACGATGGAATATAAATTGAATAAATAATAAATAAATAAATAGATAGATAAATAAATAAACAAATAAATAAATAAATCTCTGTCAGGCATAGGGTTGTAAATATTAGACAAATAATATAGGATAATCATACTAAAATCAAAACTATAATATATACTATAAGATAGGATAATCATATTAAAATCTGTACACCTAAAGAAGCTAAGCAAGGAGGGCGGCCCTGGGTAAGATTGGTAACAAAACAGAGAGTCTTGAAGATACTTGATAAAACAGGATCGGATGAATGGGGAGGAGGTCCCCCCATCAGTGGACTTGGAAAGGGGCATGGTGGAGATGAGGGAGGTTGGGTGGGATTGGGAGGGAATGAGGGAGCAGGACACGGCTGGGATACAGAGTTAATAAAATGTAACTGATAAGAAAAAAAATAAAATTAAAAAAAACAAACAAACAGAGAGTCTTTGCCCAGATCATAATCTATATGAGGGCCAACACTGGTGACTTACTATTCAGAAAGGAAGAAGTCAAAGTATCGCTATTTGTAGATGATATGATAGTATACATGTGTAACCGCCCTCCAAATTCTACCAGAGAATTCCTTCAGTTGACAAACACCTTCAGCAAAGTGGCTGAATACTAAATTAACTCAAAAAATAAAATCAGTAGCCCTTCTGTATATTAAAAACAAAAGGGCTAAGAAAAATTAGCATAACTACACTCTTCACAATAGCCTCTAATAGCATAAAGTACTTCTGTGTGACTCTAAAAAAGCAAGCGAAAGACCTGTTTGAAAAAAAAACTTCAAGTCTCTGAAGAAAGAAATTGAAGGAGATATCAGAAGATAGGATGATATCCCACGCTCATGGATCTATAGGATTAAAATGTAAAAGTTGCAATCCTACCAAAAGCAATCTACAGATTCAATATAATTCCCATCAAAATAACAGCACAATTTACAGACCTTGAAAGAACAATTCCCAAAGTCATATGGAAAAACAAAATACTCAGAATTGCTAAAACAATCCTGTACAACTCATCTGGGGTTATCTGCATCCGAGATCTCAAGCTGTAGTGCACAGCATTAGTAATAAAAAGTGCATGGTACTGGCATAGAAACGGACTGGTGGATCAATGGAATGGAATAAAAGACCCAGAAATGAAGCCACATACCTACAGATAATTGATTTTTTACAAAGAAGCCAAAACCATAAGTGGAACAAAGACAGCATCTTCAGCAAATGGTGCTGGTCTACCTGGATGTCTACATGTAGAAAACTGCAAATAGATCCATATTTATCACCCTGTACAAAACTAAACTCCAAGTGGATCAAAGACCTCAATATGAAATCAGATACACTAAATCGTTTAGAAGAAAAACTGGGGAAAAGCCTTGAACTAATTGGCACATGGGGAAACTTCCTGAACAGAATACCAACAGCACAGGCTCTAAGAGTAAAATAGATAAATAGGACCCCATAAAACAGAAAAGCTTCTGTAAAGCAAAGGACACTGTCATCAGAACAAAATGATTGCCTACAACCTGGGAAAGGATCTTCACCAACCCTGTATCAGACAGAAGGCTAACATCCAGAGTACATAAAGAACCCAAGAAATTAAACAGTAACAAATCAAGTAATCCAATTAAAAATGGGGTACAGACCTAAACAGAGAATTCTCAATAGAGGAACACTGAATGGCAGAGAAATGCTCAATGTCCTTAGTCATCATGGAAATTAAAACAACACTGAGCTATTACCTTATACCCATCAGAATGGCTAAAGTAAAAAACTCAAGTGACAATACATGCTGCAGAGGATGTGAAGAAAGGGGAACCCTCCTCCATTGCTGGTGGGAATGTAAACTTGTACAACTGCTATGGAAATCAACCTGGCACATTCTCAGACAATTGGGAATAGTGCTTCCTCCAGATCCAGCCATACCACTGCTAAGCATAACTTGAAAATATGCTCAAGTATACAACAAAGACTTTTGCTCAACCATGTTCATAGCAGCTTTATTTATAATAGCCAGAATCTGGAAACCACCCAGATGTCCCTCAAATGAGCAATGGATACAGAATTTGTGGGACATTTACACAATGGAATACTACTTTGCAATTAAAAACAAGGAAATCATGAAATTTGCAGACAAATGGTGGGAGCTAGAAAATATCATCCTGAGTGAAGTATCCCAGAAGCAGAAAGTCACACATTGTATACACTAATAAGTGGATATTAGACATATAATATAGGTTATACATACTAAAATCTCTACAACGAAAGAAGCTACTAAACAAGGAGGAGGACCTGGGGTAAGATGATCAAACCTCATTCATAAAGGCAAACAGGACAGATATCAGAAGAGGGAGAAAACAGTGAAAAGGACATGAGCCTACCACAGAGGGCTTCTGAAAGACTCTATCCAGCAAGCTATTAAAGCACATGCTAAGACTATAACCAAACTTTGGGCAGAGTGCAGGTTATTTTAGAAGAGAATGGGGAGCTAAAAAGACCCAGATGGAACAAAAGCTTCACAAGGAGAACAACAGTACCAAAAATTTGGGGCACAGGGTTCTTTTCTGAGACTGATACTCCAACCAAGAGCCATTCATTGAGCTAACTTAGAACCCCTACACAGATGTTGCCCATGGCAGCTCAGTGTCCAAGTGGACTCCCTAGTAATAGGAACAAAAACTGTATCTGACATGAACCCAGTGGCTGGCTCTTTGATCTCCACCCCTGAGTGGGGAGCAGCCTTAGTGGACCACAGAGGATGACAATGCAGCGACTCCTGATGAGGCCTGATAGGCTAGGGTCAGAGGGAAGGGGAGGAAGTCCTCCCCTATCAGTGGACTAGTGGAGGGGCATGGGAGGAGATGAGGAAGAAAGGATGGGATTGGAAGGAAATGAGGGAGGATGCTATAACTGGGATACAAAGTGAATAAGCTGTAATTAATAAAAAAGAAATAAATTTATATAATAAAAAGGGCTGTCCCTCAGCTGTTGCATCTCAGTGTCTGTGGGAGACACGTAAAGTTTTCTTATGACAGGTCAGTGAGATGTACAGCAGTTACATGCAGGAGGCTCTTTGTGTGCATTTCTGGGCTGGAGCTAAGGCCATGAACGTGTGTTGTCTCACTCTTCATTGTTCATATGTCCAAGCTTTCAGAAAGCACCAGGAAACAATTGCTTACCAGCCTCAATTCTTAGTTCTGAGATTTGAAGCAATCCTTCACACCTCACCTTCTAGATGCACTGTCCTATCCTTTCTTGATCTCCTATATCCTCATCCTCCTCATGCCTCTGTGTGTGTGAGTGAATGTGTATGTGAAAATCTATGTGTTTGCATATTTATGACGATTTACATGTACATGTGTATGTGCATTCCCATTGAATGTGTGTGTGCGTATATGTGAGTGTGTGTGTGCTTATGAGGACAGTTTTATACAAGTTTAGAGACACCTTGCTACTAAACTCTTGTTGGCACTAATGTAAGGAAGCTGTGAGCAATGGGTGGGCAGACTCGGAATGTTCTTCCCACAAGGTGGCTTTCTAGAAAGAATTGCATAAACCACAACACAGGAGTTGACTAGACAGCAATGACATGAAGGAAATGACCTGGCATGTCTACATTATCTCTGTGAACTATGTCGGTTTTTTGTTTTTTTTTTCCTGGCTTCTGAGGCTAGACTGAGGGCTCTGAAGCCAAGCAGCATCCTGTGCCTCAGTGAATAAGGTTGAGGACGCTGTTGCCTGAGTCACCTGAAGCATGGGAATGGAGGGAGAAGGCACCAGCTGACCACTGAGTATGTCCTCCCTGTTGAGACATGGAGACTTGACATTCACAGAAGGGGAGTCTCAAGAGTGATCTTTGAGAACAGACTAGGCAATGTCTCATCTGACAGTTCCCTTCCTGAACACCCTCAATGTGCCAAGGATAGGCTGAGATGAAGCACTGTAGAAGGCAGATGCTGTCGCTTTTCAGCTGCCTCTCACAGAACACTGAGTAGCTTCTGCTATGGGAGATCAGTGTGATAAGAGACAGGCAGATACTTGTTGGAGTTCAGTGTGAATCTGCCTGGGCTGCAGTAACTATATCTCTCAGGCTGTGGCCTTACTCGTGGAAATGTGATGTCTCTCCATTATTTCATAGAAAGGCCAAACTGTCTGAAGTCCCAAGAACACATTGGCTCCAGGTCTCTTAGTTGCTGGGATTTGCAGGCAATCTCTCACACTTTGCCTTCTACATCCATTGCCTTATCTCTGGCTCCCTGTGCTCAAGGCATACTCTCTAATTCTCTCTCTTTCTCTCCCTCTCACTTTCTTTCTGTCTCTCCCTCTATGTGCTTCTCTCCCTCTGCCTCTGTCTCTCTGCCTGTCTTTGTCTTTATGTCTCTGTTGCTGTCTGTATTTCTCTCTTTCTGTCTCTCTTTCCCTCTCCTGTCTTCTCCACCATCACTCTCTCTATGTTCATACAGACATTTCTCATAACAATTTATGTGCATGCTTTACCCATAGACCATTGTGTGGCTTCAATTTGCTGGTCTCTTCCTGACACTATTTAGTAAGAGTTGAGTCAGATGTTATCTACTCCGGGCTCTGCAATACCTCAGAAACTTTGACACTCCCTGCCGTGGGCTGCCTGCTGATGCTGCCCAACAGTCTGGTGGGCATGGACTGTGTCCCTGGAGGTCCTGCGTAGAGTGCTGTGTGCCAAAATTCCCTCATGTGCTTGCCCCAAACATAAGTCTGAAGCATCCAGCAAGTGACTTGGACATCCTTAAAATACTTGACTGCTTGTGGACAGTAACAGTTATTTCATGGCTTCTGAAAGCACATGGCTGAAGGCTCTAAATCCAAATTACATACTGTACCGCTGGAAATAAGCCTGAGGAGGCTTATCCCTGGGTCAGCTTGCACAGAAAGGCAGAAGAACCTAACTGATTATGAGATACCCACCTCCCTATAAAGAGATGGGAGAGTGGACATCCACGGTGGGGGAGACTCAAACCAGCTAGGGCAAAGTTTACTTGTCTGTTCACCTGTCTGTTTACTTGCTGACAAGCCTTCTATGTGCCAGTTTGGGCTCAGATGAAGTAGTGTTTAGGGCATGTGCTGTCACTTCACGTCTCTAATTAGGTATTTCTGAGGTAGCTAACCTCATCTAGTAAGTCTTGCCAGTGTGATACAATATTTAAAAGACACAGATCTCCAAACATCCCTCTTTGACCTGAGGTCAAGACCCCAATGGGTCCACATGTCTGCCAAGTAGGTTTACAGGAAAAATACTTCATCCATTGAACTGTCTATACCCTATATGCACTATTTTCTTATCCCTTCTAAAGAAAGTTAACATTGTTCTATATAGGTTTCCAGGTGATCTTTTATATTAGCATCACCTGGGAAACTTAACATGTTACTGCAACACAGTATAACACATGTCCTTCTACATGTTCAGGGGTTTGTGTTTGTTTGGTTGTATGTGCGTATGTATGTGCACTTGTGCTTCTGTATATAGATGTTCACAGCTCCTCTGAACACAATCTTCTAAAAAACAGGAACTGTAAGTATTGGAGAAAATACATTAGCAACCACTGAAGCAGAAAAAGCTGGCCACCCAGGAAAGGGACTTGGAAGAAAGATGCAGCATCACACAGATGTCATTGAGATGAGGTAGGAACCCAGGCATGGAGAAGAGGGTGGAGCCAAGTGGGTACCCTATGGCTGTGTCTTGTCCTTTTGGGTTTCTGGCCATCTGCATGGCTCTCAGCCTCAGCCATTGAAAAAACACCTTAGAGTATTATGCTGGTCCAGTCACCAAGAACTTCTGTCCAGGAAACAACATGTGTTCCTTAGTGTTTCTGGGGATGGTGCCCCCCTCCTCCCTTCTGGCCTCTCTAGTAGGATCAGAGTAGCTTGTCCCTTGGTTTTCCCACAAATCCTCCTAGTTCCACACCTAGCATGGGGAGCATCACTAGTAGAAGACAGTTTGGCCCTGACATGTTATTTTCCTTCAGGAACATCACCTTTGGAAGTCAGATCTGCATGCAGCATATTCCTGCTGACTTTAGGCTCCCTGCAGTGATACAGCATTTCTGTGAGTTGATTTCTTTGGTTATAAACAGGGGTAGGAGTTGACATGGTGAACCCAGACAGGTTTCTGCGCTGTAGGAATAATCAAGGCCTTCATTGCAGCGAGTAGTCTCTAAAGAGGGCCTCCACATAGGTTACTAGGTTGCTCACATCTTTTCTGAACAGTGACTCAGACATTGCTACACGGTTATTTTTTTTTTTTTCAAGTAATGCTTCTGGAGTATTGGAGAAATGTGCTGTTTTTCTATTCTAGCACAGTTTGTAGTTTTCAGTTCATCTTCCTGTAAATTTTAAAAGCTGAGAAAAAAATAATCCAGACCCATGTACTCTCTGACCCTTCTCCCTTGGGGAATGCAGGGAATGACCTCAGTTGAAAGGTCATGCTGAATTGCCCAGCTGAATAGAGCTGGTGCAGAGTCAACAGCTGACAAGGCTGGCCTTCTCTAGGCCTCTGTTCCTTCTTCATGTTGGTCTGAAATACTCCAGTCTGACCTGGAAGGAGCCACAGCCCAGGAAGAGATCCCCCTGCAGATAGAGCTTCTACAGCAGAACAACTGAGTTTACCAGGAAAGTGAGCCACCATCCCATCCTCAGCAACTCTGGCAATCCTGGAGTGGCTTTTCTTCCTTGACTTTGGTTTCCTATGTGTAAATAGGCTTTGATTTTGTCTAGCCTGAGGCTTAGCAAAGGTGCTTCTCGGTCTGATTGATTGCCTTTCCTCCTTCTCTGACAGTTCCCTTGAGAGAACTGAGGATTAAAAATAAACGTCACAGACAACTTGAACATAACATTTAGTACTCTAAAATCAAGGCCTCCTCAAAAAAAGACACCCCATTTGAATTGTGAACTCACTTGTGAAGCAAATATCAACTGACTTCCAGGTGATGCAGTCCCAATCTGATCCACTTGTCTCTTGGCTCCCTAGTTTAGATAGAGGAAAGAAAGTATCAAAAAATAAGCTTGAGATAGAGAAAAGCTGAGACAAAGCTTACTCAGAATTCTCAAACTCACCATCAAGTGGCTCCAGTGAGGCACACAGCAACATGAGGTTATGTTGCATAGCATGCTCCATCAGGGACTTTGGCAAGCTGACTAGGTTGTCAGCTCTCCATGTGTGGTAGTAAATCCAGACAGACCACCCAAAGGCATCATGTTCTCTCGAGCACAATGAAGCTACTCCATCTCACACACATGTGATGCTGAAGTTAATGCTCTGTCCCTCACTCCTTGTGTTGCTCACTCCTTGTGTTAGTTATTTGTTCTTCCATAAGGAAAATTACTGGGTGTTCTTCAGTCCCACAGCTTGGCCTCTCAAGTGACTATTCCTGAAAATGGATTGAGAGAGGACATCTGAATGATCTTTGACATCTTTCGGGCATGCAGAGCCTCTCTCTGGATTTGTTGGATCTCAAGACATGCTCATAACCATCTACAGTGAGATCTGCTATACAGGCAGAATGATGCATAAATAATAAATACATCGTTAAAAAAATAGAAACAAACAAAAGCAACCAAATGCAGTTAAAAAACTAAAAGGTGGCTGAAGTTAAGAGCACCTGCTGCTCTTCAGATCTTCCATGGTTCAAATTCTAGCATGCACATAGCAACTGTCTATAACTCAAATGTCAGAGGATCTGATGCCCTCTTCTGGTATCTGGGGGCACTGCATTCCCATTCTGCACAGATATACAGACAGGAGAAACATCTCAAAAACCAACAAAACCACATGAAAGATTTTGGGGTCAGGGGAGAGATCCTGAAGAACTGCAATTAGAAAATTTGCAAATCCTGCAGATTGAGTAAATGTAGAGATAAATAAAATAAATGAAATGTATCAAACTGACCATAGGTGGTGGTCTTTTCTACAATTTTTTCCCTCCTCCCCCCTTTACTTTTTAACACAGGTGGCCTAAGGTGGCCTGAAATTCACTGTCAGGCCATCTTCAGCCTTCATGTGATCCTGTCACTTCAACTTCTCAAGCATTAGGAACACAAGTGTGGAACATGGAACCTAGTTTAACACTACTTTAAAATGTCTTTTTCACAGCATAAACAATATAACAAAAGAATTGTCCAAATTTTTATTTTTTCAGCCACCTTTGGTGGTACAAGCCACCCCTGTAATCCTAGCACTGGGGAGGCTGAGGCAGAAGGAAGTTCAAGGCCAGCCTTTTAAACTAAACCTGCACACATTTCATCCCAAAAGGAAACATCACATCACTTAGCATTTCTAACTTGAAAAAAAACATTTCGGGCTAAAACTGTAGCTGAGTGTTCACCTAATATTTGTAAAGCCCTGCACTGGATGCCCAATACTGTAAAGCAAAACAGACCCAAACATCAGATTGCTTCTAATAGGCTTGGAAAGTTACAAGGAACCACCAACTATTTACAAAGTCTTAGTACCCAGTGGGTGCTCTGGGGTACATGTTGGCACAGGAAATAATCAGTAAACTTTTCAAAACAAACACTCCCAAAGAAAAGGCTGTATTTTCCAATATATTATCATCTTCTAACCTAGAATTTCAGCAATAGAATAACAGAACATTCAAGTGTAGAAGGCTCAAAGCATTCACACATTTGGTGAGTGCAACTGGCAGTAACAGTTTAGAAATAAACACACCAGGAAAATAGAATCCAGCTAAAATTCTCTGAATAAGACATCAATACTAGCAGCCACATAAAACCAACACAAATGTCTTAATGAAAACTGAGCAATTACACTGATTACCTCAAGTTCTAGGCCAGCCAGGGCTACAGAATATGACTGAGATCAAATCCCCAAAAAGCCATAAAAAGCAGGGCATTTCAGACTAAGCCTGTAATCCCAGCACAGGGTGGGGTGGAGGAAGAGGATGCTCTGAGAGGGCCTAGTTAGTCAGCAGAGTCCAGGTTCACCAAGGGACCTCGCCGCAACATAAGAAAGCAAGAGGGAAGGAGCTGGAGAGAAAGCTCAGAAATTAAGAGCACTGGCTGCTCTTGCACATGACCCAGGTTTAGTTCCCAGCCCTTCATGGAGTCTCACACCATCTATAACTGGGCCCCAATGCCCTCTTCTGGCCTCTACAGGCACTGCACACATGTACATAGACATACCTCTTTGCAAGACATGTGAAAAAAAAGAAAAATAAACAAATCTTTAAAAATAAATGAGGTGTAGAATGATCAAGTAAAACACAAGGTGTCCACCTCTAGCCTCTCCGTATGCATCCACATACCCAGACACAAACCACACACTAATGAATACATCTCAAGCAACACAAGCAAGATAAAGATTCCCAAAGTCATGTGACTAGTAAGAACAAAGGCAATTTTCTAGTAGCTTACACAATAGTTTAAATACTGTGGTCATCCACAATATAGAGTCTTTAAATCAAGAAATTTTACAATAATTCATCTTTCAGAATTAGATTCACAAATAAAGCAACAATAAGTTTTCACTTAAAAAAATATCTGATGGTCTTGAAACTTAAGTTCTAAGCCCTTTTATTGAAAGTTTTAAGGAAACAATATTTTTCCAATACTTTATATACAAATAAAATGTCAAGTTAGTTTTAATTAACCATCTAAAGAAACAAAAATGTAAGCCCTCTAGTAAAGGTAGTCATTATCTGGCTGTTAACAATCAATTTTGATTATTTATAACCACCAATATATACTTAGCAAAGGGGGCTCTACATTAAGTATTGAGGAAAAACAACAGCATACATAGGAGGTGGGTTTTGGTATTCCCCCAAGACAGGATTTCTCTGTATAGCCTTGGCTGTCCTAGACTCACTCTGTGGACCAGGCTGGCCTCGAACTCACAAAGATTCACCTGCCTCTGCCTCCTGAGTACTGGGATTAAAGATTTGTGCCACTACAGCCTGGCTCCAGCTGGAGAATTCGTAAAGATTTATACTTAACAAAGAATAAAACAATCTGTGAACCTGGGCTCAGGAAAGGTGACAGAACCCAGCCAGGCTGGTGGGCATGCTTGCAATCTAAACAATAAAGCAGGACCAGGAGCTTGAGTTGCAGGGCAGCCTGGGCTACCTAGGAAGATACTGTCTCAAGCAAGCAAGCAAACAAACCAAAACACAAACTATGCTCTTAGCATCAGTGCCTAGTTTACATTTCCTAGGAAATAAAGGGTCTTATAATTCCGCAAATTAAAAATGTTAACATATTTATATTTCATCAACCCAATCTTGATCATGTTAAAGAAACTGAGTGTGTGTGTGTCGGGGGTGATTCCTTAGAAAGCTTCAAGTCCTCAGACACTCTTTAAACTTATTTTCCAGACACTGATAGAGCTCTTCACCGGACAGCCTGACAGACAGAAGCCTGCACTCTACAATGAAATTGAGTGGGGGCTGTGAAGGTGCTGAGAACCCAGAGACTGAGCCTGCTGCCTGAGCCTGAAATAAGATCTGCTGCCCTAGTTCAGAAACTGGTCCTCTCCACCTCTCCTGGGTCTTCAATAATAAAGCCAATGGATCCGCTGAGATTTCCTCATCAAATACAGATTTTATCTTAAACTCCAGCTAATCAATAATCATCTGTCATTCTAGAGTGATTTTATGGATTCAAATAAGCAAGTATGTAAACAGAATTGTTTTATTTTTTAAAACACACACTCCTAGAACATGTAAAACCCTGTGTTTAATCCCCAGCACCATACACACAAACACACTAAGTACTAAGAAGCCAAGTATTAAATGTACACATAATAGGACTGAGAGAAAATGGAAAAGTATGAAGGAACTGAGAAGTCCAAAGAGGCTTTAAGAAACAGGTTTTTGTTGTTGTTGTTTTTTAATGGATGATTGTGTTTGCTTAGTTTGGGTCGGATTATTGTTTTTGTTTTTGTTTTTGTTTTTGTTTTTTTTTGGTGTTTTTGTAGTTGTTGTTTTTGGGTTATTTTTGTTTTGTTTTGTTTTGTTTAGAGACAGGGTCTTATGTAGCCCAGGCTGCCCTTAAACATAGCTTAGGCTGGCTTTCTATTCTGGATAGCCCTTCCTCCATCTTCCATATGCTGGGAATATAGGCATGTGCCAGCATATTTGAATGATATTAGTTGGAAAAGGAAAGGCTGAAGAAACTGAGTACCAGGGTTACTGCAGGGAACCCCACACAGAGTAGAGGAGAGTGTGGTCATAAAAAAAAAAAAAAAAAAAAAAAAAAAACTATTGTTAATGATGACAACAAAAAATGATAGTAGGTTCAAACTCAAACATAGTACCACCAGGTGTAAGGCAGAGCCAGGAGGACTTTGACTTCTGGCTCAGCTTGGGTTATACCATATCTTAAAGATAGTGTGAGAGAAGGAAGAGGAAATCATCATCTCTGGATTTTTGTTCAAAACCACATACACATGGATTTTCACAAAGGGACAAAGATCATGAAAGTTGAGAGCCTTAAATAAAAGGAAAAAAAATGAGTTTGGAACACACAAGTACTCAGCTAAACTTCATCTTTGGACTTTTTGATGGTGCTAGAGAATGAATTAGTTTTCTAATATAATATTTTAAAAATTAATGTCATCATTGGTTTCACTAGGCTCTCTCAGAGAACTACAACCCAATGGCTTTGTTGAGAAACAACAAAATTGGAAAAAGCTTTATCTTCAAACAGAAGATAATCTGAGAGAATAAGCTCAGCTCTTTACCAAAGACAAACTCTATTCATGGCATCATATGGAAGCAAAGGTCTCATGTGATGACAGAAATAACATGACATTCTATCAAAAAACTGCCAAATATAGTGGTAGCAGCCTCTGTTCAAACAATGGTCGTAGGTCTGTGTGACAGTAGGTGTTTAGCAGGCAGGTTCTGCACTGTTATTTTGGGGTTTGTTCCTAGAAGCTCAATTTAATGTAGATAGCCTGAAGTGTACAAATCCTTTCTCATTACATCCCAGGTGGTAAGACTTCTACTGAGAATGCCATAAGTCCTTGAACTCCAACAGTGAGTATAAAGCAAATAGATACACAAATGGGGTTCTCTTCTCAGCAGATGGAAACCTTGCAAGTTAAAAATGTATGGAGTACAAACAGAAGCATGATCAGAAATTACAATGAAGAAGCCTTAAGAGGGTCAAGAATGCAGGACAGTCTGTATCTGGAAGAGAAAGAACTAGCAACAAAGGTGAGAAAACAGAGGCAGTCAAGAAACAAGCTAGGAGAGAACACAAGAAATAATGACACCACCAAAACCTTTGGAGACAGATAGGGAAAGAATTTCACCAAGAGTCTGCTTTTCACATTGGTCTTTCCTCAAAACATGTCATTAAGAGGAGTGGAGATGGCCCAGTGTTTGAAAGCACTGGCTACTCTTCCAGAGGACACAGGTTCAGGTCTCAGCCCCCACATAGCAGCTCACAACCATCTGGAGCTCCAGGTCTGGGGTTTCCAACACTCCCTTCTGACCTCAGCATCCAACAGGCCATCCATGGTACACATGCACATAACAGGAAAATACTCATATATTGGAAACTAAATATTTTTTTAAGTTCTTGCTAAATTCTGGTCCTAAAAACTCTTTCTACTACTGATACTTTATACCAAAATTTCCAGTCTCTTATAAAAGAAAACAAAAGTTCTTTTCTCTGAATCCTTAAGTGATAATCCTTTATCTGGTAATGATAAGGGTTAACAATTTATTTGAGGCTGGGAAATTACACTAGCAGAGAGGGCCCATTCTTCATAGACAGCACCTGACTATGTTCTCACATGGTGGAAGAATAAAGGATTCCTGCAAGATTTTTCTAGGGTTCAACACAGAACCTGGGGGCAGGGAGGCACAAATCGTCATTTCTAGTCCTCCCATGGTCATATAAAATATTTGCATTCCTTTCTAGCAATAGCCCCAAATATCTTAACCAACTGCAGCAACAACTCAAAACTCTAAAGTCCAGACTTTTATCTAAATGTGTCTGAATGAAAATCAAAGGTGTAACTTATCATGAAGCAAACTGTGTCTAGCACAGGCCTGTAAAACCAAACAGCTCATATGCGTCCAAAACCCAATGGTGACTCGGGCACAATTCCAAAGAGTAGAACATGCATTAAAAAATAAATAAGTCACCAGATGTGGTGGCACACACCTGAAATCTCAGCACGCTAGGAGGCAGAGGCAGGTGAATCTCTGTGACTTCAAGGACAGTCTGGTCTACAAATTGAGTCCAAGATAGCCAAGGCTACACAGAGAAATACTGTCTCAAAAAAACAAAAATAAATAACCAATTTAAAAAGTAAGTCATTTCTTGATGCTGTCACTTTGTACAGAACCTCCCACAAGCAGGTGAAACCTTAAAGGTCCATAGTATCTCTGACCTTACCTCCTGCTTTCCAGACAAACTATGCTGGGGACTGGGCCCCCCAAGGAGCCAAGCAGTAGCCACTCCCATGGCTTTGAAGGGACACAGCACAAGCTGTAAACCTCATCAAGCTGGAGTGTGAGCTGGAGGCTCCACAGAGGTTTTGGGGGCAAGCCCCTTCCTAATGCTCCATTGGCTCTGTGCTTTAGTGGGGTGCTCTCCATCATGGCCCACCTCTTCAGGAATGGAGGTGGAGTCTCTGTCTAGACTCCAAAGTTGTCAGAGAATACTTAGAATTCTAGGTGATTACAGAATGTCTAGCCCTCACATTCTCTCTCCCCTAGCCCCTCTCTCTCACACACATACACACACACACATTTAGGCACTGTGCTATGGAGGAGCCTGAGCCACACAGACACAGCCAAAGGTTAAGACCTCCAGAGAGGTGGCCATTGTGACCTGCAGCACACCTGGAGTAGTCAGACACTGGAATGTGAGGACTAGAACTTTGCAGTCATTTGGGGCCTGTGATGGGCAAGGCAGCTGTAAAGATCCCACAGGCCTGAGGGATTACCGTCTTGATGCACAGCACCTGGCATCCAGTGACCTACACTAATCTCTTTATCCAAAGTTCACCTGTGCACTCTCCACAGAATAACGCTTCTCAATATAACATGGTTAGTCTGAACTTTGTTTGACTCACTACCTTCTCTGTCCATTCTGAGTGACTTGCTTCTGTCACCCCCAATTTACTATAAGTGGTCAGGAGCGGCCATGTGCAACATCAGCACTTGGCATCTGTCTCACTCTACTGCTCGGGTTTTCCAACAAGGACACAGCACAAATCTGCCCAGTTCTGTCTACTCAAAGATCAGACTGACACTGATCTAGTTTCCCACACACACCTCACCTCCACATCAGTCTACAGGTGTCCTTGAAGTTCTTTCCCAGCAACCCAATCCCCAAACTGGTCCGCTGTCCACCTCTAACAACTCCAAAGCCTGCCCCACATTTTCAGTGACTGCTTCTAGGTGCTGCTCTCTGCCCTCACTCAATGGGACTGCTGAGACAAAACACCTTGCCCAGGTTCTTCACCAACAGTAATGAATGCCATGCAAGCCAGGGTGCCTCTGACCTCCTTATAGAACAACAGGGTCAGGTAGGCCTCAGCCTTTCATAAGGCTCTCTGCATCCACTGCCTCTAAATGTCCACTGCTTTTTATTCTTCACATGCAGCATGATCCTGCCTGAGTGTGCACTAACACAGCAGGTAAGACCTGGCCTCAAAGGTCAGTGTCCAAGAAACTGAAGGAGACATCTTGCTAACGACGTCTAGTCTCCACACATCTCCCCAAACAGAAGGGTGCATTAGGGTGCTCATGCACACAGGCACACCCTTGCAAACACACACACACCAGAAAGAAAAAAAAAAAAGGTAAGAATGGGAAGTGGGCATTACATCACTTGCCTGCCTCAGTCCCGGGCACAAAGATACTCTAAAAGTGTTTTCTGGATGACAGTGTTGTACAGGCATGTGAGCATAGGCGTGGAATCACAGTTACACTAACATCCTGTAGGCATACTAGCACAGGCTGGAGCCACAGATTTACACTGTGGTTAAGGTAGAAACAAGCGGGGTTGTAAAGCTAAGTACTCGTGACTGCAGTCTCTAGAGACGTGGTTCTCACTTGGTGGGTCGTGACCCATTCAAGACCTAAGGACTCTTTCACATGGGTGACCTAAGACCATCAGAAAACAGATATTTACATTAGGACTCCTAACAGTATCACAACTACAGCAATGAATTAGCAATGAAAATAATTGCATGGTTGGGGTCACCACAACCTGAAGACCTGTATTAAAGGGTCAGAGCATTAGGAAGGTTGAGAACCAGTGCTCTCCAGTCTCCTGTAAAGCAGTAACTAGAACATAAAATTGAAAATGAAAGGTTGAGTAACTTTAATAAACACTGAGGATCATGTACATTTTTATTATTAACACCATCCTGGATGATGATAATACAGCAGGCTCCTCTGCTTCAAAATGCCATAAACATAAACTGGAGTCGTGAAGATACATTAGACAAAGGGCTGACAGGACTCCATTTCCAAATAACCTATAGTGCACTGGTGCACTTCTGCTCTTTTCTATGGCTGCTTGTAGGACTGCACATGGACGATGCCCTTGCAGAACTCTTGCCTGTCACACATGACCTAACAGGGAAGGCATTCATCGCACCATAGCTGCTTCCCCCAAGTGTCTGCTTTTAAACAGCTGCAAATTTGGGAAAGTGACACTAAACCAAGTCTCTCAAGATAAGTATGTTCTACCAACAAATACTACGAGGGGAGAAAAATCCACCAGAATTACAATCTGCTGTGGGAATTAAACCAAGTGAGCATAAACTAAGCTTAGAAAAGACAGTAGAGGAGGCGGAGCCAAGATGGTGACTAGCATGCACAGTTTCTGAGCTATGGAAGAGCTGAACGCCTGAGTTGGTGAGCAGGAAAAACTTCTAAACCCAGGAAAACAAAGGTGAGGCTTCCTAAACGACAGGGAACATAGCATGAGGTGATAACTTTGTTCTCCAGTCACCAGAGGACTTGTTTGGGGAAGGAGAGAAAGATCCTTTGATCTCCCAGCACTCTCCTTTCTCGGACCTCCCTCCTCCTCAGCACAGCAGACTCACTGAGAGATTCTCAGCTCAAACCTAAGTGGCTGGGTCTGCAGCGGCTGAAACAGAGCTCCTACCCCTTTAGTGGCAACTGCCAGCGGTACTAGTCTTGGAGTCCCAGACCTTCGGCACCATCCTCCCAGGGTCCCACGTCTGCCGCCATACTGACTCCGCAGGGTCTCTCAGCCACTGACTGAACAGCCCGTCCAAACCCTCAGTGACAAATAATAGGCTATATACCCACCAAAGACAGGCAGAAATGCAATACAAGCTGAGTTTAGCTTCCTAAAAGACACTTAAAAGGCACTTACAGTGACTACCCCCACGGCCCTCTCCCCCCCCAATATTCCCCTATGATTTCTCTATTTCTAAAGCAAATGTCCTTAAATTGTGCTAAGGATGCTTTCTGAAATGAAGTTTAAGCACCTGACAATTATTACAAACTGTGCAAAGCCGAGATCCCACAATTTTAGGTTCCAATCTGTTAGCACAGAACTTCCTTTTTCTCCCCCGCGCGTCCTCCCAGCCCTTCTGTGCTCCAAGGTCGCCACTCCATCCTTGCATTGACATCAGAGTCTCTCTTGGCAGAGCCCTGACATCCTACGCATGCCTAGCCTCTGAAATGTGACCTCACACACTGGGGCCTCACCTCCACCGGGGAGGTAGAGCAGATGCGCCATTCACCTGAGCTGGGGTACCCCCAGCCAAGCCCTGCACCCCGCAAGCGGCCCATCAGCGGAGGCCTAGCTTGCCTCGCCTGCCTTGGGGCCCAGGGACACGCCGTGAGGAAGGCGCCCTGGAGAATGAGGCGGCCACACCCCCAGCGCGGCAACCCATGGTCCCTGACCCCAAAGCCCGGTCCCCGCCGCTGAAAGCAGCTGGAGTTGCCACCGTGTCCCCCCATGTCCAGCCTGTGCCCAGCCCACCTGTGCCTTTGCCCAGGGCTGCGGCAGCCCTAATGCGCTGGCGGCAGGCCTGACTTGCTCCCCAAGACTGAAGAGGACTGGGAGCTCAGCACTGGGCGGCAGAGCCCAATGCTCGTCCCTAAACCCACTTGTTTGTCTAAACCGGCCAGACAGCACGCGCTCCAAGATCAACCGTTGCCTGGGGGCGGGGCCGCGGAGCCTGCGTGTGCCCGCGCCCCCTGCTGGCGACCGCGGGAGTGGCGGAGAGAGGTGGGAGCCCCTGGGAGAAGCTCCTGCAAGACCCCTAAGTGGTTGAAGTTGGGGAGCTTGAGTGTCACAGCAGGGGTAGGACCCTAATCTTAGGGTAGGGGCAGAGTGACAAGTTCATTAACGCGCCCAGGTGGTCCAGAAGCCTTAATAGGTTTGACACTATTAGATATCCAGCACGCCTGGGTGGTAATCTTGGTTTTTATTGCTAGCAAACGTTTTTATTTCAGAATTCAGATTTGTAAAAAGGACTACTTAGCACACCTGGGACGTGATCCCTGGCATCCTACACACTGGGAATGTTGCTTCATATCTGCAACCCCAGTATTTGGGGAGCAGTTGTAGGTGAACCAGAAGTTCATGGTCATCAAAATGGCAAAGCACATTTGAGGTTACCCTGGGCTCTGTCTGGAAAAACACTGACCGCTTTTCCAAAGGAACTCAGTTCAATTGGTGTGCAATATGTCTTAAAAAATAAAATAAAATAAAAAAGCAGGCTTTCAATATTTATATTCAAGTCATTGATTCAGTGAATGAACTTTTAAAAATCTAAGATTATTGTTTTCGTTTCCAGTGTGCTGGTTAGTTTTATGTCAACTTGACACACTCTAAAGTCATCTGTTAGGAAGGAACCTCAAGCATTTTCTTAATTAGTGATGGATGGGGAGAGCCCATACCATTGTGAGTGGTGTCATGTCTGGGCTGTTGGTCCTGGGTTTATAAGAAACTGTCTGAGCAAGCTAGTAAGCAGCAACCCTCTATGGCCTCTGCATCAGCTACTGCCTACAGGTCTCTGTGTGTGTGTGCCAAGTGTGTGGGTTCCTGAAGAAACCAGAAGAAATTGTCAGATTCCCTGAATCTGAAGATACAGTTGGCTGTGAGCCCTCTGCAGATGACATTCAAGGAATGAGCAAGCATTAGCAAGTGTGGACCCTAGGTTCAAATTCTTTATCCAGCCTTTTAAGAAAGGAGGGCATGGGGGCGGGGGTCAACAGGTAAGAGCACTGGCTGCTCTTCCAAAGTTACCCAGGTTCGATTCTCAGCACTTTCACTCATAGCTCACAATCACCTGTAACCAGGCACACATGTGATGCACAGATATAGATGCAGGCAAGACACTCATGAAATAAAATTAATAAATGTAGAGAAGTTTTAGTTAAGAAAGAATTTGTGCTGCTTACAATTTGAAGCAGGGAAGGGTATGGTGGCATTAATGAGCCAGCTGGTCACATGGCATCCACAGTCAGGAAGTAGAGGTGAATGAGGTGGAGGCACATATGAATACATAGAGCATGCATAGAATTATTCTGCCTTGTAAGGTTTTTCCAGACAGTACAGTTTTAAACACTTCATTGTCACAGTCTGGCCATTGGACATCAATTGAGTGTGTGTGCACTCTTCATGAAGCCCTGGGTTCAACCTCCAGCACTATATAAACAACATGGTGGTGCTCACCTGTAGCCATACCAGCCAGGAGGTAGCAGTAGAAGGAATAGGAATTCAAGGCCAGACTCCCTACATAGTAAATTTGAGCCCAACCTGGGCTACATGAGGCCATCTTGAATGAATGAATGAATGAATGAATGAATAGACCAGTGAAATGGCTCAGCTGCTAAAAGTGCTTGCGGCCAAGCCTGATGACTTGAGTTGGTTTCCTTGGTTCCACAAGGTAGGAGAAAACAGACTCCCGTAAGTTGTCCTCTGACCTGTGTATGTACTGTGGTATGTGTGTGCACATGTGTGCATGCACACAAACATGCACACACAATATGTGAATTAAATAAAAGTATCTTAAATGAATGAGTAAATAAATGGAACCAAAAGGATGGTGAGATGGCTCAGCAAGTAAAGACACCTGTTGTCAAGCTAGATGATCTGAGTCTGATTCCCAAAATCTATTATGCCAGGATAATGGGACCCTCAGAGACCACCAGGAGATGACTTGATGCAAAAGCAAGAGAGCTTTATTACAAGAGCGATCTAAATTGGGACCCAAGTCTCACTGGCATAGCAGTAGAGAAGTGGGACCCTGAGCCCTGGGTGAGCAGTGTTTTCAAAGGTAAAAACCGAAAGCAGGGGGTTTCCTTGACAGCAAGCAGGGGGGTTCATGCCTTGGTGTTACAGGATTGGGTAAAAGCCATTTGGGTGAGGTGACCTTCTACATAATCACAATTGCTATTCTTCTGAAGTACATCTGGAACATTGGGGAGAATTTTCCCAACCAAATCGCATTGATTATTGCCTGAAAAATTGTCTCTATTTTCTCTCAAGTGTTTATTCTGTGATATTTCCTGGAAGCTATTGTTTTCTGCTTATTGCACATTCTGTGATATTTCCTGATTCCCGAGTTCAGCTCCTGGTCAAGATTTCCTCATTTCAAAATGGAGTCACCAAGGCTAACTTAAATTCTTCAAACTCACATGTGGAAAGTGGAGGACTGACTTCCCCAAGCTGTCTTCTGACCTCCACACACATATCATGGCATGTGCATGTGCCCACACACACATTAAAAATAGTTAAGTAAGGACTGGGGAGTTGGCTGAGCAATTAAAAGCACTTGTTTCTCTTGCAGGGGATCCAGGTTTGATTCTTACCATCTATGTAATGATTTGCAATAACCCCCAGTTCCAGGGGATCCAGTGACATCTTCTGACCTCTGAAGGCACCAAGCATGTATGCAGTGTACATGCATACATGCAGGCAAAACTTACATACAATAAAATGAATATATCTAACTATTTTAAAGTAAATAAGGTAGAGAAGGACTGAGAAAGACACATGTCAAGTGTGCACTTGCTCAGCAAAGGTACTAAGACAAATCCCCTGACCCGTGGCTCCACCCTAATACTTAAATTGTAACAGCATAGGTACTTAAGAGGGTCCTTAAGCCGATACCCAAACTGGTGTTGTGGCTAGCTGGGTGCAGGGAGGAACCTTCCAGGCTCAGGGATAAGGACAAGTTTTAAGGGTGAGTAGAGATTGTTCAGCTTGGAAGAGGCTCCAACAAAATGACTTCATTGATTTCTGCCATGCTACACTTATTTAAACTCTGATGAGCAAGCATTATTTTTTCAATAATATATTTAGAGACAGGGTCTCATGTACTCCTTGAACTTACTAGGGGCCACACACATGTAACTGTAGGACCCCAGACTAAAGCAGGAGAATCTTGCATTCCAGACCATTTTGAGCTGCAGTGAGAAACCTACCTCAACAAATAAATCAACAGGGAGATCGAGGCAGGAGAATGGGAATTGAAGGCCAACATCTCAAAATAAGCAAAAACAAAAATGTATGAGAATGGCAGGAATGAAGATTGGTGCTTAAGCTGTAAATTCTAGTTAAAAGTCAAATATGAAGGGGCGGGATTGGAAAGAACTATATCCTGTTGTTGGAATCTGCCCTCTTGTTACTTTTGATAGAAACAAGTCTCTCTGGTCTAAATCTTACATAAAATTCTATAGCAGAAGGAGGCATAAAGACACAGCTAAAGCCATAAGTCAAAACCTCCAGAGCCATCTTACCTAGACTCCCAAAAATATGTTCTTTCACAAAACTGTAGAGTTCTTTCATAACACAAACTTTACTCACTTTGATTTATCATTTCCTGTAGTATAAGTGCTCTAAAAAAGATGGGCAATTAAGTTTTATTCATCATTATACTATGTAACTAACCTCAAGTTCTGATTCTGAGAAGCTATTGGGTAAGCAAAGGTTGAGGGGGAGCTTTTAAAGATTTTTTTATAAGACTAGCAATGAGTTGTACTAAGAAGCATTTCACCCCTGTAGTTATAGGAGGTGATAATATTTGGAAAATGGATGGGAAGAGGGGAAGTCTTGATCCCAAGACTCATTCTGAAACTTCCCCAGATGGCCTCAGCCAATGGTGTCAGATGGAAAGAGAAAGTCTATGACACGATGGACCCTGAGTGTCTGAAGTTGATGGAGTAGAAACACAGAAGTGGGCACTTCTTCCAGCAAAAAGACTAAGAGTTTCATCTAAAAACAAACAAACAAACAAAAAAAAAAAAAACAAAAAACAAAAAAAAAAACAGAATAACAACACTGCCATAAAATTAGAAGAAAAAAAAGTTATATAAGAAGAAAATGAAACCTTGTGTATCCTGATAATTATTATAGATCACGGAGAATTAAAGCCACCTTCCTTCCAAGGACAAAAATATTTCAGGCCAAATGTAGCAGCTCATCATACACATAGTTACCACTGAAACTGTCATCATCATTGTTGTCTCCCAACTCTGTGATTCCTCAATCTGCTCTCAGAGCCATGGTCCATTACTGTCAGACATGCTCTAGTTCTCACTTGTTCTTCCACTTCCATCTTAGCTAACCTCTGTCTCATTGGAGAGTGTTCCCTAACTCTCAGTTCTAGAAATTTGACCTGCTCATTTTCCTTTATAACACATATCCCCAGATGCCACTGGCTGAGGCCATCTGGGGAAGTTCAGGAAGAGTCTTGGGATCATAAGCTGCCTCTCATCTTCATATCTATTTTTCACATACTTCAGCCTCTTGAACCTGCAGTACTGAGGTGCTTCTTAGAATGGCTTACTGCTGTTCTCACAGGTACCCAACACATAGCTGTCAAATTAAGCTATTCATACTTATTTTCAGTAAAAAAAAAAAAAAAAAAAGGTTGACTCTAGGAAAAAGTTGTAATCCCCAATAAATGACTGGTAAAAGTGACAGGAGAAGAGAGTCTTGGCCATTAGAAGGAAGATCTGAGTGAAGGCAGATCACGAATGACTGCAAAGCCACACTGATGGTAGAGACACCAGAATCTCCTACAGGTGACAGAGCATCCTGAAGTAATGGTGTTTTGATATGAACTACACATCATTAAATATTCTCTACCAACTGATCATAAAACTATGTATACTAACTACTGAACACTTAAATAGAGTAGCATTAATTGGGAAACCACAGGTAAGTGATCTCTGCTAGCCTTTCTGGTCTCTGGGGTGGGGGATCTGCAACCGAACAGTAAAATAATAATAATAATAAATTATTATTATTATTATTATTATTAATCTAAACTAATGATTTTCCTTCAACAGGGAGACTGATTTCACTCCCAAAAGACATTTGGTCATTTCTAGAGGCCAGTTATCACCACTTAAGGGGAGACACTGCAAGTATCCAATAAATGCTCCACATTCCTCATCCCACAGTACAGTTCCTACCACACACACACACAGTCATACTACCCCAAATCCCAAGCTTGAGAAACCCTGCTCTGAGCTAAACAGTATTGGTCAACCTCCCTGTGAATGGTTGGCTGCAATGAGTTGAGACTCAAATGGTAGCAATAAAATACAAACAGAAATTTTGAGATACTGAGATACTCCTGGGAAGGGTTTTATTTTGTTTGGATGGATTTTGCAGTGTAGCCCTGGTGTCACTATGTAGCCCAGACTATCAACATTCCCAGCAATCTTTCTGGCTCTGCCTCCTAATAGATATGTATCTCTATGTTGAGGTAAAAGGATTTTTCTTACCTTAAAGAAGATGGATAAAATGCATTACAAACTTTCCTGCTTGGGAGAAGAGGGTGGGAAGGGGAGAGGAGGATTTGAGGGGGGGCAGTGTAGTGCATATTCTGTAAACTTTATTTCATTAGGGGTACCTTAATGCCTCTATCTCCCTTCCTATGGAAGAAGAGAAATAAGGTTAGAAGGGAAGAGGATGTAGACCTCTTTCTACTTAATTCCTGCTGTTTAGATTCACTGGGTTCTCAGGAAAAATATCAATCTCAGTCATCAGGCTAGCTAGCAGTCCAGCAACAGCAAATGGAAACACAGAAGCAATAAGAACCAGCAGCCTTCTTCCTCCTCTGTTCATCTCCTTGAAGCCTTTACTTTCTCTCTCTCTCTCTCTCTCTCTCTCTCTCTCTCGCTCTTTCTTGGCTCTCATATTTATACCCTTTCAGAGTTCCCAGATTTCAACTATCTGCAACTGGCAAAGACCATACCCTGCATTATCAGCTGTGAATAAACTAAGGCCCAATATCCCACACTTGGGGTTAAAACAAAACCATATTTATGTAACAAAACTGAGGTTTTTTTTGTTTGTTTGTTTGTTTTGTTTTTTTTTTTTTTAAACTTCCACTACAGAGAGGATAGAGGAATAGAGGGGTAACACTTAAAACATAGACATAGGTTCCTCTGCTGCTTTGAGACACATATCTGAGGCAGTAATGTCTAGAAGAGTGGCTCTCTGGAATCTGGGAACCTCAGAGTGATTAGCAGATGAAACTTAATGAGGGTGTAAAAGTAGGAGAATGGAAGTTACCTGAATCGTCATGGCATCTTTGAAACTCTAATTCACCAATCCTTGAGACTTCTTGTCATATGAAATAATACATCCTATTACTATTAAAGAAATTGAGAAAAGGGGGACCAAGATAGTGGCGCCGGGAGAACACTGTGTCTGAGAAGCGGGACAACACTCTCCTTGCAGGGACCAGAAGACTGAACTCTGGACCCTAAAAGTACAGCGATCGTGTTTCCCAGATGAGGGAAGGCTCCCACAGCATGGGAATCAGATGGGTCCACTCTCCAGCCACACAGCCAGAACCCAGAAGAGATCCCGGGTAACGCAGGCTTTGGGTCTCTGGGCTGGAGCCACAATTCTGCATGTCCTGATCACTTTCCCACGCTGATTGGTGGGCACAAGGGTGCGAGAGACTGGGAGTCCGAGTCACAAGAAAACCCCACGGGGAAGGAAAGTTGCTAGACTGATCACAGGTCACCCATTCTTTCCCTGGAAGGTCTCCCTGACCATGGGCACCCGCCACCATCACAACTAAGCTCTCGCCATGCACGGAGAGCAGCTGCGCACCCAGCTCAATATCTCTACACTCTCTTCTGAAGAGGAAGGAGGCGTCCAGCAGAATCTGCCACAGACCACATTATCTGTACCCCAACCCGAGATCAGGGCTGAGAAAACCCAATCCTTTCGGGCACTCCCCCAAACGCCACAATAATGCTGCTGCAGCGGAGCAAAAGGATAAAGAGGCACACAGAGCTTTCCAGTGCTGGGACTCCAGTGCTGCTGGCTGCTCCTAGCAAACAAACTTCAGCTCAGGATCTGGGACTGTGGTCATTCAACACGTCCTGAGATTCTCCTGGGTCCAGTGAAATAAGATCTAGCACCAAGTCCTATCACCTGCAACACCCCCCTGGCCCCTGGCAGAGAAACCCCTGCTCAGGATCTGTACTGAGAAGTCCCAACGCCTTCTGGCACTCCCCTGAGAGCACCGCCATAAGCTTGCCCTAGCGGAGGGGAAGGTCAGAGGGAAAGGACAGAGAGGCAGCCTGCCAAGGACACAGCATCCCCCTCTCCAGCTCACCCAGTGGCCCCTAGCAGAGAAACCCAAGCTCTGGATCTGAGGACACTCAACCATACCTGGTACTCTCTCAGGATCAGCAAACATAGGTTCTTTCGCCAGGCTGCTTCTGGCAGAGAGAACTGGGCCTGGGATCTGGGATTGAGAACACTCAACCTAACTATTTCTCACGCTACCCCGGGACCAGTCAACATAACCCCTCCTGGCAGAGGGAAAGGACAGAGAGGCAGCACACAGGAAACTTGGAAACAGAGTCCTGTGGCCACAGTGTCACAGAGCTGGCTGTTAGCCTACCAGAGCATTTTCTGCAGCAGGACCAAATCAGAGAGTAGAGAGCAAGAGGAACGCCTGTGCATTCCAACTGGTCCTGCAAAAGAGTGAGTGAGGCTTCTAGGGAGAGGTTGCCCCAGACACAGGGCCTGTCCACAGAAGAAACCAGATGAGATCCCTGCCACCCACACCCCTAGTGTGGGCATCATAGGGATTCTTGGGATAGCAACCCCAACATTCAAGCTTCTGCCTTGTGGGTCCACCGGTGTAATCCAGGCAAACAATCCCTGGATCTCAGACAGAACTCCATAATAGTGGCCTGCAGGCCACTGCAATAGTCAAAGAAACCACACATATATAATGCGCCCACTAAAAACGCATGCAAATAGCGCCAGTGTCACATTTCTTACTTAGGCAAAACTGAAACCACAACGCATACTCCCAAACCAGTGAACCTCTTTCATTTTCCTGGAAAGACAGTCCAGAAAACAGAAAGAGACGATCATAGCCCAAACTACAAACTCGTGGAACAAACAGTGAGGATTATAAATAACCAGATGGCTAGAGGCAGACATAAGAACACTCCCAACAACAGGACATAATGACCTCACCAGCAAACCCACAAAACAATGGGCACTTCAATTCACTAGATATACAAGAAAATGACCTAAAAACTATGTTTCTCCAGCTATTAGAGGCCCATAAAGATGAAATGAACAAAGCCCTCAGAGAAATAGCCAAAGAAATCGAGATGAACCAAGAGGAAACAAACAGAGCTCTCAGAGAAATGACCACGAAAATTGAGGCAAACAAAGAAGAAATGAACAAAGCTTTCAAAGAAATATCCACACGTCAAGGCAAATAAAAAAGAAATAAACAAAGCTCTCATAGAAATACAGGCAAATATAGCCATAGAAGTAGAGGCACAATTAGTGATACATAGAGAGGAAACAGACAAAAAATAGAAACTGTCATTGAAAAATAGGACTCCACATTCAAACAGATGAAGGAAATGGTGCAAAACAGAATTAGAATCAATAAAGAACACACAAATAGAGAAAAATCTGTACCTGGAGAACATAGAGAAAAGATCGGGAAATACAAAGGTAAGCATCACCAACAGAATACAAGAGCTGGAAGAAAGAATCTCAGGAGCCGAACATACACTTGTGTATTGACACAAGAAATTGACACGTCTCTCAAAGAAAAAATAAAATCAGAAAAGTTCCAAACACAAAACATCCAAGAAATCAAAGACACCATGAAAAAACAAAATAAAGAATAATAGGAGTAGGAGAAAAAGAAGACATCAGGCTCAAAGGTCCGGAAAATATTTTCAAGAAAATTATAAAAGAAAATTTTCCCAACTTAAAGAAGGAGATGTCCATACACATACGAGAAGCCTACAGAAAACCAAGTAGACTAGACCAGAAAATAAATTCTTCATCATAATCAAAACACTGAACCTACGGAACAAAGAAAAAATTCTAAAAGCAGCAAGGGAAAAAGGCCAAGTAACATATGAAGGTAGACCTATCAAAATCACACCAGATTTCTCAACAGAAACTATGAAAGCCAGAAGGGCCTGGACGGAAATCATACAGTCCTTAAGGGACCAGAGATTCCAACCCAGAGTACTAAACCCAGCAAAACTTTCAATCAACATAGACGGAATTCAAAATATTCCATGACAAAACCAAATTTAAACAATATCTACATAGTAACCCAGCTCTACAGAAGTTACTAGAAGGGAAACTCCAAACCAAAAAAAAAACAAATACATCTAAGGAAACAGAGAAAATAGATAACTACACTCAGTGACACCACCAACCCCACATCAAAAGTAAGTAACAATTGTTGGTCACTACTATCTATCAACATCAATGAACTCAACTCCCCAATAAAAAGACACAGACTAACAGAATGGTTGTGGAAACAGAATCCAACATTCTGTTGCATCCAAGAAACAGATTATCTTTATTGCATCTATGCAATAAAGATAAACACTACCTCAGAGTAAAGGGCTGGAAAAAATGTTTTTCAAGCAAATGGTTCCAGAAAACAAGCTGGTGTAGCCATCCTAAAATCTAATAAAATAGACTTTCAACTCAAGTTAATTAAAAAAGATAAGGAGGGCCACTATATTCTCATCAAAGAAAAAATCCACCAAGAGGACATCACAATTTTGAATATCTATGCCCCAAATACAAGAGCACCTACGTTCGTAAATAAAACAATATTAAAGCTTAAATCACACATTGATCCTAATACCTTAATAGTGAGAGACTTCAACACTCCACTCTCACCAAGGGACAGATCAACTAGACAGAAAACAAATAGAAAAATAAAAACAATTACAGAGTCCCTAAATCAAATGACCTAATAGACGTCTACAGATCTTTTCATCCAAACTCAAAAGAGTATACCTTCTTTTCAGCACCTTCTCCAAAATAGACCATATAGTTGGTCATAAAGCAAGCCTCGACCGATACAAAAAGATTGAAATAACCCCTTGTATTCTATCTGACCACCATTGACTAAAGCTGGACATCAACCATAATAGAAATAACAAAAAGCCTACATGGACATGGAAACTGAACAACTTGTTACTAAATGACATCTGGGTTAAGGAAGAAATAAAGAAAGAAATTAAAGACTTCTTAGAATTCAATGAAAATGAAGGCATACCCAAACTTATGGGACACATTGAAAGCAGTGCTCAGAGGAAAATTTATAGCAGTAAGTGCCTGCAAGAAGAAATTCGTAACATCACATACAAACAACTTAATGGCCCAACTGAAAACCCTAGAAAAAAAAGAAGCAGATACACCCAAGAGGAGCAGTCGGCTGGAAATAATCAAACTCAGGGCTGAAATCAATAAATTATAAACGAATAAAATTATTCAAAGAATCTATGAAACAAAAATCTTGTTCTTTGAGAAAATCAACAAGATAGACAAACACTTAGCCAAACTAATTAAAAAGCAGAGAGAATCTATCCAAATCAGCAAAATCAGAAATGAAAAGGGTGACATAACTACAGACGCTGAGGAAATTCAAACAATCATTAGGTCATACTACAAAAGCCTATATGCCAAAAATTTGAAAACCTAAATGAAATGGACAATTTTCTTGATAGATTCCATCTTCCAACATTAAGTCAAGATCAGGTAGAAAGACTGAATAGCCCTATATCCCCCAAGGAAATTGAAGCAGTCATTCACAGTCTCCCCTCCAAAAAAAGCCCTGGACCAGATGGTTTCAGTGCGGAATTCTACCAGACCTTCAAAGAAGTTCGAACCCCAATTCTCCTCAAACTATTCCACAAAATAGAAACAGAAGGTACATTACCACACTCATTCTATGAAGCGACAGTCACCCTGATACCTAAACCACACAAAGACCCAACAAAAAAAGAGAACTTCAGACCTATCTCTCTTATGAACATTGATGCAAAAATACTCAATAAAATACTTTCAAACCGAATCCAAGAACCATGATCAAGTAGGCTTCATCCCAGGCATGCAAGGGTGGTTCAACATACAGAAATCTATCATTGTCATCCACCGCATAAACAAACTGAAGGAGAAAAACCACATGATCATCTCCTTAGATGCTGGAAAAGCATTTGACAAAGTCTAACACCCAGTCATGTTTAAAGTCTTGGAGAGATCAGGGATACAAGGCACCTATCTAAACATAGTAAAGGCAATATACAGCAAGCCTATAGCCAACATCAAACTCAATGGAGAGAAACTTAAATCAATCCCACTGGAATCAGGCACAAGACAAGGCTGCCCACTCTCTCCATACCTCTACAACATAGTACTTGAAGTCCTAGCCAGAGCATTAAGACAACTAAATGAGATCAAGGGGATACAAATCGGAAAGGAAGAGGTCAAAGTGTCACTATTTGCTGATGATATGATAGTAAACATGAGTGATCCCCAAAATTCAACCAGAGAACTCCTCCAGCTGATAAACACCTTTAGCAAAGTGTCAGGATACAAAATCAACTCAAAAAAATCAGAAGCCCTCCTGTATACCAAAGAAAAAAGGACTGAGAAAGAAATTAGGGAATCTATTAAAGAAATTATGGGGCTTTAATAATTGTTATTGAAAACACCCTAATGTATACATAGGGTGTATATATTTTTATTTAAAATATAAATATAATTTTTATTAAAATGTATTTTTATTTTGTTTAATATGTTAAATAGAAAAAATATAGCAAGAAAGTCTCTGGCCTTTTCTTTTGGAAACAAGCTCCGTAGTTGCCTAATGATAAAATATTTTTTTTCACTTTTTGTGCTTGCAGAATATTAATGAATTAATTATAACAGAGGCAAATAAAAACAGTGAGGAGAACTTTTTCTATCAATGCATAAGGTGGTGTCCTCTAAATAAACCATTAGGACCTCTTGTGCTACTTTGAAATCTTTAAGAAGCTTGAATTTCCTGATGATTGCAATTTAGTTGGAGGAGCCTTCAGCATTAGCAGACCAGTCAACGTGCCCTTCCTCTTGTTAAGTTCTTGCACACCTAATTAGCCAGCACCTGCTACAGTAAGGGGGGGTTGTCTGGCTAAAATAACCTTGTCACATAGCTTGCTAAAATGGTCTAGAGAATGGATTTTAATCAGACTTTAGTTCTTTAAAAAAGCCAGCAGCTTCTGGTGCAGTTTCTGAGATGGCTGACATTTTCTTAGCAGCCATAATGATGCTTTCAATGCCACATCTTGCTTGAAAACACCAACAACACTTCAAAAGCATCTCTTTCTCACACACAAATCACACATACATATTCTTTCTCTCTTTCCCTCTCTCTCACATGCACACATTCACACACACACAGAGACACTGAATAAATGTGCTAAAAATTAAAATGAACTTGTATTTGTAACAGAGACCAATACCAAAAGCAGCACTCATCATAAAGAAGTTCTTCTCCTTCCATGTTGATTACTGAGTAAGGAAAGTGAATGAGTTCCATCTGAGAAAAGACTGGGCCAGCCCAGAAGACCATCTATTCTAGTTTTATGCAATTCTTAACTCAACGGGTGGGAGAAAAGGACCCAGAAGAGGAGAAGCAGACTGCAGAGACATTGCCCTTGACCAACTGACTGAGAGACTCTAGGAAGATGCCCACATACCAGTGACTGAACAACAGGGAAGAATTGCTGCCAAGGGGACAGGGACATTTAGTACACATAAGTGAGAGCTGGAGCTGCACTGTATCAAAGCTTCAATTTGATTCGTACAGCACTTGCCTGTATTGTGATGTAAATACTTCCACCCTGGTCCATTTCAAACTAACATGTCAGGGTTGGGAAGAGAAATTCAGAGCTGGCACTCAGCAGCTTCTGGGTGCTAGCTGCAGGAGACAGGAGCTTTTGACAAGGAGGCTACAATGAAGAGGAAGAAACAGGTTATGTCCTTGGACTTTTTTTTCTTCTCTGTAATATGAGATCCATGACAGGAGGGTAAAGGAAGGACCACTAGGACCAGTGGCCTCCAGTTCAGGGGATAAGCAGAACTGAAATATAATTCTGAGCATATATCAGCTTGATAACACTAGGGTAAAATATTTTGATTCTGTAGAAGTTAGGCATTAGGATGGGGTTGGCATAAATGAATAATCACTTGCCATGGGGACACTAACCCTACAGGGGCACATATGATCCCTGGACCCTTGATTCTTAGATAGTCTTTCTTCCTTGGAGATATGGTCCACATGATGGCTGGTTCCTGAGCAATTAGTCTTGAATCTCTGACCAATGTGAAAGCTAGAAACTTACTGGTATTTCCCAAATACCTATTTTATGCGTACATTTTCTCTTCATAAACTTCCAAGGTTTCTCCACCCTAAATAAACCTCAACTGATAGATATGGGTCTTTCTTTTTTATCAAATAAATGAGCTTTGATGATATCTCACCAAATCTTTTCAGTGTCTTTGGAAGAAATTTTGGTTTTGGCTTTGTAGTTCAGCTCTTCATAGCTTTCTATCCTTGTGCTTTGATCACTGATCTTTATGTCTGCTTGGGAAAGAGTCTGTAATGTACTTATTGAATAAATTGCCTCTGAATTGTGTGTGTGTGTGCATCTGTGAAAAAGAGAAAATTCATTTCTTTGAAGTTATTCTGCAAGAACATTCTGCTAGAGTTTTGGTCTCTCCCTTCCTGGGAGCTCTGAATTCACATTACGTGGCATCTTTACTCTTGTGGCTGTGACTGTTCATTTTGGCTCTTGTTTGCGGAAGAGTGAAATTCTAATACAAAGAGGACCATTTGTTCAAAAAGTGCCATTCTGAGGGCAAGAGAAATAACCAGATCATGTCCCAGTGATAGTAGGAAAAGTTTGCAGTGCTGGAATGGGAGACTTGGGCAGAAGAAATGCCTGGTGCCTTCTGCTCTAACATTTGGTCAGTCTAGTCCTTGAACTCTGAGCTATGGATGCCTTTTTTTTTTTTCAACGATGCCATTCCATAGCAATGGTGCCTCTATGGGTCAGTTACACCAGGACTGCCAGGAAGACTTCCTATAGTTTAGCATTTCCTTCTACATGTTGTCTACAGTGATCAAAGTGTCTCTACCATATGGGAAGCTGCTGTCTGAGGTTGGGGTGGGTTTCAGTCTACAAAGAGAGGAGGAACCCCTTCCTTGACCCCCATCACCTCCTTCAGGCTCTAAAACTTCCTACTTCATGTCCTGTAATCCTTGATGTTTGAGGCTTCCTCTCAAGCCTCTTGTAGTTAAATAGAAAATGACAGACATGGCTTCATAGGCCTTTTCCTTCTCTCTCCTTTTCTATGTTTGGCCTCCAATTCCACTCTGCTTAAGATTTCTTAGTTGTCAATTTATGTCATGTCTGATGATTGCTGTGGTTTGTATTCACCATCTAATTGCCTGAGGGGCTCAGAACCCTGACAACCCTGTTCTTTTATTACCACCTTTTAGGGACATGGATGTAAAGACTGAGTCATAGGGGAAGACAGAAGACACATCCGTAAAGCAGAAAACACCAAGCTGAAAAATAATAATTATGGGAGCACAGTTACTGCTCTAAAATATCAACTATAGTCACCAACTTTACTAATTTCTTCCCTCCCATCAGTTAACACATGATATACATTTAGGATTTTTTTTTTCTTTTCTTTTCTTAAAAAGTCTTTGCACAGGTAACTCAGCGGTAGCAATTGATTTTTTTTTTTCACACTCTGTTTAAGCGTCCAATTGCAAAATTCTCACATTGTGTGGGTTTCTTTCAGTCTTTCTTCAAATGAGTCCAACATCTCATTTTTGGCCAATTTAACACATACACTTGCTTCTCTCTCTTTTTTCTTAAATCTTTTAGAACTTGTTCCATATGGCCTTAGCATTTATAGAGTCTTTTTTCTGTGGGATAAGTCCATTCAGTCTTCTATTCCATTCTTCAGCTTTTTAAGAACCCAGCTTTATGCTCTCTTAAAAATCAGAATTTTCATCCAAAATTTCAAAAGAGATTCTAAAGTTTCTTGCATTTCTGCCATGCATTTTGAATTCTGTTTTGGTAGCAGTCTTGTGTATTTTTTCACACCTTCTAAAGATTAAATCACTCTTATGCTGTCAAACACATCTTAATTGTTTTGAACGCCTGTGCCTTTTCCTTCTTAAGTTTCTGGTTTTAAACTGAAGGAAAGAACTGGAAAAGCCTGAGTCATTATCAAATGGTGCTTTCATTAAACTGAGTAAAGGTCCCTCATACTCTTTTCTTCTCTCCTGAAGGGGACCTGAATTTTCACAGATAGTATATTATTGGGGCACCTGATGCACTCTAAGGGCACTTCCGGAATTAGCAGCAATATTTGCCAATTAGTAAACCTCTGGTTTTGATGATAATGTCATGTAAGATTTTCTTATTTATTCATTTATTTGGCTGTGTTACCCTACCCCAACCCTCTTCAGATAGGGGTTCACTCTGAAATTGTTGATCTGTGCCACCTAGCCAGGCTGGTTTGCAAGTTTTTAATTCTAAGTTTTCCATATTATCCTTACAACTTTTATTATAAATTTTAGATATAAAAATTGATAAAACTATATTTTTAAGGTAAGCCTTAGATTCACAACACGGTTGAGTGGAAAAGGGATCAAGTTCCCTCCCATGCAATGTACCCTCCACCATTTAAAACAGAGGGTGCATTTGTTACAGGGATGAACTGACACTTGCACATCATTTTCACCAAAAGTTCAATATTTACATCAGAGCTGTCACTTAGTGTCATACAGTCTCCAAGTTTGGTCCATTGTGTAATGATATGAAAGCATCATTATGGTATTGCACAGAGTAGCTTCACTGCCCCAAAGCACCTCTTCTGCTTGACCTGTTCATCCTTCCCTACCACATCCCTGATGATCAGTGATTTTTTGTTTGTTTGTTTGTTTTCCATACTTTTACCTTTCTCAGAAGTGTATCTGGTATGTAGCTTTTTCTTATTTCTTCTTTAAGCTTCTGTTGTTGTTTGGTTGGTTCGATTTTATAGTACTAAGGATTGAACCCAGCTCTTTTTTAGAAAAGTAGCATCAGTCACAAACCTCAGTAGATGTAATGTAAAGCACTAGTAAAACATTGGCTCTTTTCGTCTTGTAAATATTTTATTCTGAAGTCCAGAACACTTATACTGTCTATAAAACTAAGGATAAAAATTCCTCATTGTGTTAATCAAGGTTCTCTGGAGGAACAGAACTGGTAGAATGCATGTATATTTTAAAGAGGGATTTTATTAGCATGGCTTACAGATTATACTCCAGCTAGTCCAACAATGGCTGTCTAACCAGCAGAAAGTTCAAGAATGCAATAGTTGTTCAGCTTACAAAACTAGATGTTTCAGCTTGTCTTCAGGCTCTAATGTAGTGAAGGAATAAAGTTGCCATGAACATAGAGGGCAAACAGGCAAAAACAAAGAGTGTTCTACCGTGTCCTTTATATAGGCTGCCACCAGAAGGTGTTGCCCAGACTTAAGGTGGTTCATCTCACCTCAAAAGGTCTAGATGTAGGGTGTGTCTTCCTACTTCAAATAATTTAATAAAAAAAAAAACTATTACAATTGTACGAGCTGCTTGGGTTTTAGTTCATTCTAGATGTAGTAAAATTTACAACAAAGAATGGTTATCACAAATCCACCACTTGTCAAGCTGAAACACAATCATATCTTCTTATGTCGTGCTTAATGTCCAAATGAAAACAATAACCAGGTCATAATTATGTACAGCATAATATAACTATAACATAGACAACCACAAATGCGTTATAAATTTTAGAATGGGTGAACATGTCCTTTGAAGGACATTCTTTTAGTATATTAAAGCCTAAATATGATAACCACTCATGTTATTTTAACTGATATTATATCACATGATAAAGAAATCAAGGAAAGAAAACACAAATATCTGCACACAAGCACCTTCTTAACAATATGACAGAATGTTTGTCAGTTATACAATCCTCATTTCTGTAACTGGTCATGTGGCCTTATTTATTTATAACTACCTTCCTCTACTACCCATTCTGTATTTCCTCGATTATGAAGAAGCAATCCAATTTCCCCCATCACCCTCCTAACAATGTTGTTCTTTCCTAGCCTGTTAGATTAATGGCATCAGAAAGCCAAAGTGCCCAGGGGACAGTCTGAGCTCCCAGGTCAATGGAATGTTTGTTGTGTCTCCTGACAGGAGTGGTTCCTGCCAGAGTGCTTCACCCAGGGAATGGTATCTTATCTGGGGCTCAGTGTTGCTCTCTGCTGTTGACAGATATGGCACTCAGCAGCAGCTATAACCAGGTCAACTTTGGTGAGCAGAAGTCCATGTTGCTGGACTTTCATAACTTTCATCTCTGCCATCATGAGAACTTTAGTCATGGGCCCACTAGGCAATGACAAGGATGGCTGGCAAAAGAGACTGGAAAGTTTATTTCTTCACTGGCTTTAGAGGCTACTTCTTTAGGATTCCAGCATGCACTGAAGACAAGATGAGATGTCTAATCTTGTGAACCCAACAACTGTTGGATTATTGGACTTTTTGCTTATAGACAGACATCATTGGAATAATCAGACCACAGTCTGTCAGCCACTCTAACAAATTCTGTACATTTGGGATGCTGGAAGGAAGACACCCCAAATCCTCCTCTAGTCTCATCATACCTGTGATAAGACATGCACACCTGCACATATCACACACACACACACACACACACACACACACACACATTGAAATAAACAGAAAAGTGTGGAGACAGCTTATGAACGGGAAGCAAAGTGCCGCAATCATCCAATTCAGACACATCATCTACAAGGCAATTGTGGTGATGCTAGGTTTTATCTAGTATGTGGACAAAGCTGCTAGGTTGGTTGGCTGGTTTCAGAATATAGACTAAAACTTGCATCACATAAAATGACCCAGACACATCTCTGCTCTTGGACTTTGTAAAAGTCAAACCCACTAAAGAAGATAAATACAGCACAGAGTAGACAATTGTAAGTGCTCAAAGGTTGCCTACTGGATTTAAGTTCATAAAGGGACCCACAGCTAATTCTTTGGTGAATTGTTCTAAGTATATAGTGCTCCTGAGAAGGCTAAGGATGCGCTTGTTGGAAACCGCAAAGGAGTTTGTGGAACGTACAGTCCCATATAGAGTTCACCCTGTGGCTGTTAGAGTCCAGCCTTACAAATCCAGTAAGGGATTATTTGAGTTTACCCCTGATCCATCATTCTCATCTAGAAGGATGATACCAAAGGATTTCAGCCCCTTAGCTCCCTTATTCTGTGACTTTCAATGGGAAATGGCCTGAAGAGTATTACACCCCCCCAAAGCCACACACACACACACACACACACACACACACACAATGTGAGAAATGAGAGAAAAGTAAGGATTTACACCCTGTGTGCCTTTAGTCATAGCTGTGTTACTCTCTGGCCACACCTGTGGCTGGTAAGACTCTTCCCACTTCCAGCTTCCTGTGTCTCAGGTAAGACTGCTCCCTACCTTGTCTCTTCAGGTTTACAGTAGCAACAGGTTCCAGCTGTGACTAATTCCCACTTTCCCCAGCCTTTGATGGATCTCTTAACCCAACTCACACTCCTGAAAACAGTGTCTCCATTAAACCCTTCAGCACAGCTCAGCAAGTGGGTCATCTGTTACAGAGACTGAATGCTACAAAGGCTCATATTCCAGTAGGAAAATACCTCTGTACTTGTTACCAACAAGTCTTACTACTCGACCTTACCAAGCAGGTCACGTTCCCACAGTCTGGACAAATGTAGAAAATGGCCTTTCGTACTGCTGGAGATAAAGGATGCCTCTGCTTCTTCCAGTATCTACTCCCTAAATTCTCTCACTGGTGCCAGAGCTCAACCTTTCCTCCCCATTCCTTACTATAGCTGCCTTCTTCCTGAACACTAGATTCATTGTCTCTATTATAAATCCTTTTCCCAACTCTCAGGACCAATTTCCTTTTATGTCAACTACCCCTCTTCTGATTTAGTCTACTTCTAAATGAGATTAGGACTTCTAATTGTGGCGATCAAAGTAGAAAGAGGAAAAGACAGGAAAAGGAAGGAAGGGCTCATAGCTGGTCTGCCTTGGGGTTGATTCATCTCTAGTGTCACCAGATCTCACAGTTTAGGTTGGGTACTATGGCAGTGCTTCCTGCAATGGCTAGAGACTTTGTTAAACAGGACCTCTGATATCCTGGCCCAAAGTATATGTGATTCTAGGAAGAGAAAGAGAAAAAGTAAAGCAGGGTGGTGGTGAATGCCTTTAATCCCAGCACTGGTGAGGCAAAGGCAGGTGTAGTTCAAAGCCAACCTGGTATGCAGAATGAGTTCCAGGACAGCAAGGGCTACACAGACAAACCTCATCTTAGAAAACCAAGAGAGAGAAGAAAGAACAATTTCCTTGAGGAACAAGAACCTGACACTCATCTTTTGAGAATAGGGTTGACATAGGACATCAAATTGAAGCCTAAGCTGGCCTTAGACACTAACAACCCTCACAATTCAGCCTCTCAGGTGCAGAGATTGGATGCATGGAACACCCCAACCACCTTGAGTTTAGCAATGAAGAAGAGATGAGCTTAAACCACATATAAGGAAAAAGAAGGAATTCCAGGACATTGGGTGAGACTGTGCACAAAGAGTGTGAAAATGTGGCATTTGGGAAGAAATTACTGTGCCAATTTGATGTTAGAAAGAAAAGGAACCAGACGTAGCTCACACCTACAGTTCTTGCATTGGGGAGACTGAGGCAGGCAGATTGCCATGACTTTAAAGTTGACCTTAGTTATACATTAAGTCTCAAGCCATTCTGGGCTACAGATAAATAAGTTCTAAGCCAGCCTGGGCTATAGATACAGAAAGTTCCAAGCAAGCCTAGGCTACAAGGTAAGACTTTATCTTTTAAAAAAAAGTTAAACAAACCAAGCTGGGCCTGGTGGCACATGCCTTTAATTGCAGCACACAGGGTGGATCTGAGTTCTAAGCCAACTGCTATACATATTGAGTGGCAGGCCAGACAGGGCTTCAGAAGGAGACCCTGCCCCCCCCCCCCACACACACACACAAGTAGAAGGTACACATGCCATAACAAGGGTTTTAAAGGCGTCTTCAAACACTCCTGCCTGGATTTTAGAATTTCACATACTAGGTGGGCTAAAAGGGAAGAGAGTATGACAAGCTAGAAAATAAATTCAGACATCTAGACATCAGATTTTTCAGGGCTGTGTCAGGCAGTGGTCCTTGAGTTCAAGGCAGAAGAAAAATAATTGCCTGTATTGAGCTAAATATGGTTGAAAGGGGAAATTAAGTCTTCAAATTGAGCATGTACGGAGACTGAGAATGGTTTTGGGTGAGAACAGGGAACTCTTACACAAAGGGGTGTTGGGAGGAAAGACAGGGTTAGTGCATCTACATGGCATCGGGCACCTGTGGAACTGGGGGCTGAACTGAAGGTGTTCTGAGACCTAAGCTCTGAGTAAGCAGCTCTCATGGAAAAGCTGCACATTAAGTCAGCTGGGCAGTAAGCCATGCCATGTGACTCCATGGACCTCAAGGACCTCAAGAAGTGGAATAAGTCAGGCACAGAAAAACATACAAAATTTAACATATGAATACAATCTGAAAAGTCAAACTGAAGCAGAGAGCAGAACAGTGAGCAGCAAAAGCTGGGCTGGAGGAAGACATCAGTAAACAGACACAACTGTAGTTACATGGGAAGAATAAATCAAAGAGATCTGATGTAGTTAATAACAATGAATCACCTACTTGAAAGTCACTAAGACAGTAGGTTTTAGTGATCCACCAAAAAAAAGTATGTCAAATATGAAATATCTCATTTTATCCATTTTACAATGTGTATATATATATATATATATATATATATATATATATATATATATATATATATATATATATATACCATTCTGCCCACCACAAACATATTTTGTCAATGAAAGAGAAATATTTAAAATAGTGACACACTGAGCCTTTGACTATGCCCATCTTTCTAAAGCTTAGAGAAATCACTTTTGACGGCTACACTGCAAACAACATCAAAGAAATGGGAAAAAAAAATAGAGAGAAATGGAACAGCATAGGAAATCTGGGTGAGACATAGCACCCTATAATTGTTATGCCAGGTTCATGGGACCCTCAGAGACTACCAGGAGACGACTCGATGCAATTGCAAGAGAGCTTTATTACGAGAGCAATCGAACTCGGGACCCAAGTCTCACTGGCGCAGCAGTAGAGAAGTGGGACCCCGAGCTCTGAGTGAACAGGATTTTTAAAGGGAAAGTCTGTGAGCTGGGGGTTTCCATGGCAGCAAGCAGGGGGGCACAAGCCTTGGCGTTACAGAATTGAGTTTAGCAGAGCGGGGTGACCTTTTCTGAGGCACATAATCACAATGGCTAAGGCATATAATCACAATGGCTATTTTTCTAAACCATATCTGAAACATTGGGGAGAATTTTCCCACCCGATTCTCAACCGATTCCCATTGATTACTGCCAGGGAGTTTGTCTCTATTTTCTATGAAGCATTTATTCTGTTATGTTTCCTGGAGGCTGTTGCTAGGAGAGTTAACTTTGTTTTCTGCCAGGTGTACATTCTGTGATATTTCCTGGTACCTGAATTCAGTTCCCAGTCAAGATCTTTATTTCAAAATGGAGTTATATTCAGGCTATCTTAAGCTCTTCATAATCCCACCAGTTGGAAAATGGAGGCAGGAGGAGCAGCAGTTCAAGTCCTGCCTCAGCCATGTAGCTCTTTGAGGCCAGCTTGAGTTACACAAGACTCCATCTACACAACAACAAAAAAGAAATGCAAGGACTGAATTCAGTATTCCCATGCCTTTGACATGTAACACATCTTGTGGGCAGTTTTCACATAATAAAAAGAATAAGAGGACAGGTTAGGGAGATAGCTCGCCTACTGAAAGTGCTTGCTTTGCAAGCATGAGGCTCTGAGTTCAGATCCCTAGTACCCACATTAAAAAAAAAAAAAGGTGAGTAGTATATTTCTATAATCCTATCACTGGGGAGGTAAAGACACAAGGATCAGTGGAGCTTGCTGGCCAATGAATCTAGCTGAATGTAATTAGTGAGCTCAAGGTTCAGTGAATGACCTTGTCTCAAGAAATAAGTAAGTGAAGAAAACACGTAATATCAGCCTCTGGCCTCCAAACCCAGGAGCACACACATGCATGAGCAAGTATACATACATTTACAGACATGCACACACACTCACACATCCACACATACAGCACATATACACACATGCATGAGCACACAAACACGAACATGTGCTTATACACACACATACATGAGCATGCACACATGCACCCACACACAGGAAATAAAAAGAAAGAAAAAGAAGGAGATTGACATGGTAAATGTAAAACCTGTCTTCTGCCTGGAAGGCTAGAGTAGATATACTTTCCAGCCTGGTGACTGTTGTGCAATATGTGTGAATGAAAACTTTGAGATCCAGTCTCATAATTTTTCTCAGTAAATATATACAATCTATGTGTATGTCTATCTTTATGGGTGGTGTTATGTATACTTTATAAAGCATTTTAATGTAGTCACATCTGATCTGTAGTCAACTTATTTTGTTCCTCAAAGAGATATAGGTATGCTTTGTTGTGCCCATGAGATTGAGCTAATCATTACAGGAATAATTTTTACCTGATTGTGCTTTACTTTAATACACCTAAAATAAACAATTCTCAAAGTTTGGACCAATACCAGCTACTGAGTTGTTTTGAGCTATTGCATTCTTGTCTCCCAGCAGAGGAGAACTTCAGGGAGTCAGTTCTCTCCTTCTGCTGGTACATTTGTCCAAAGAACCATCTCACAAGCATAAACATCAACTAGTTCTTTTTCCTCCTCTTCCTCTTCTTCCTTTTCTTCTTCTATGTCTTCTTCTTTCTCCTCTTCCTCCTCCTCCTCTTTCTCCTCCTCCTCCTCCTTCTTCTTCAAAATGGGCATAGTGGAGCACACTTGTAATCCCAGAATTCATGAGGTAGAAACAGGAGGATCAGGAGTTCAAAGCCAGTCTAATTACTAGCCAGTTGGAAGCCAGTTTGGGTTACAGGACAAACAACAACCACAAAAGTACCCAGACCCCAAGTAAAAGAAAGTTTGAGATATTGTAGAGATTAATCACATAGGGTTAGCACTCTGCTCATGAAACAGCAAAACCCTTAAGGAACTGGATGAATTCTTTCAGCTCACACTCATTTTTCTTCTTTGTAGAAAGTGTACTTACCCATTGAACATGGTGTTAGATATTTTTTTTCATTCCAGTGGCCAAATTCCTAACACAAAGTAACTCAAGAGAGGTAAGGTTTACATTGGCTCACACTTGAGGGGATGCAGTACATCTCAGTAGAGCAGTGGAGCAGTGAGCAGCTACTTGTAATCCTCAAGGCATACCCTAGTGACCTACCTCCTCTAGACAAGTCCCACCTCCCAAGGTTAGCACCATCGTCTAACTTCCACAGGCACACCATGGCACAAGTACACACACAGTATCACAAGTTGTGTGTGTTACTCTGTGTGTGTGTATGTATGTGTGACTGTGTGTACATGTGCATTTGCATGTGCCCTGGATGCCAGAAGAGGGCAGTGGATCTTGAGAGGAGTGGAGGTACAGATCTTTGAGAACGATGTGATGTAGGTGCTAAGTTTCAAACTTCAGTTCTCATGATAGCACAGCAAGTTCTCTTAAACAATGAGTCATTTTTTCATCCTCCTCAGGTTTGATTTGCATTATTTACATATTTTACTTAGTTTTAGGCATTTTAATTTCCTCATTATTTATTAATAGAGTTTTAAGTTTATCTTTTTAATTAAAAATTTTATTAATTCTTTGTGAATTTTACATCATACACCCCAATATTACTTATCTCCCATTTCTCCCTTATCCAACCTCTGTCCTTGTAGCCTCCCCCACAAAAAGAAACAAAACATAATGATTAAAAATAAAATTAACAACTCATCATGGAAGCTTCAGTGTGTCACAGCATTCCACATCCTTTTGCTCATAGAGCTTCACTTGCAAATGTTCATGACAATGAGTCATTGTTCTGGTTCAATGCCTACAGCTTCTGTCACACCATCAATACTGGATCCTCACCATGAGTCCTCTCAGACATCCTGTTGTTGCCCTGTATCATGGAGATTCTACAGCTTTGGATCTGCAAGACCAGCTTCATCACATGCTCTTACAGTGCAGAGATGGGATGGTTTAAGGGGTGAGTCAACTCAGAGCTCTGGCTTTAGACCTGGATGGAAGTTGAGTTGGTTAGCATGCCAGCTATCCTGCACCAATGCCACCAGGACCAGCTCTCCCACTTTGCCTCCATAATATATCTTGAAAACAGCAAATACCTAGGTTCAGTTCCCAGGATCTACATGGTGGCTCAAACATTTGCAACTCCAGTGCAAGGGGATGTGGAACCTTCCTCTGGCCCTTGAGGACACTTAGGACACACATGGTACACAGACACACATGCAGGCAAAATCCCCATGCACAGAAGATAAAAAGGAATTTTTAAGTTATAATTTCACTTGGACCAACTTTTTCTATACCTTTTAATTTCTTTTGGGTACTACCATTAAATCCAGAGTCTTGTTCACACCAATAAAAAGCTATGCCAAATGAGCTATATCTCCAACTATATTTGTGATTTTCTAAAAAAAAAATATGTGCAAGGTTATGTCTTGGTTGTTTTTTATTGTTTGTTTGTTTATTTTTGCCAACCTTACAGAAGTTAGAATTACCTGGGAAGGGAAATATCAGTTGAAAGAAAATTGCCCATAGTAAGGACATTTCCTTACATGGGAGTGTTCAACTCCCTGTGGTTGGTACTTTCCTGGGCAGGTGGTCCTGGGATGTTTAAGAAAGCAAACTAAGGGAGCCAGGAGGACAAGCCAGGAGGAGCAGGGTTCCTCCATGGCGTTTGCTTCAGTTCCTTCCTCTAGGTTCCTGCCCAGCTTCCCTCAAAGGACTCTGACCCGGAAGATGCAGACCAAGTGAACCATCATCTTCCCATGCTGCTTTTGCCCAGTATTTTATCATGGCATAGAAACTTAATTAAGACAGTTTTCAATTGATATTTTCTCTTTGTGCTTTTTTAAAAGAGAGAGTACCTCATTTATAATGCTCAGGCCGGTCTTGAACTAGTGATTCCCCTGCTTGTCCCTGACTGCTGAGATGACAAGCAATAGCTACCAACCTAGCTGCAGAGATTTGAATGAGAATGCTCTCATGTTAAAATGCTTAGTTACCCAGGAATGGGACTGTTGGAGAGGATTAGAGGGATTAGGAGGTGTGGCCTTGTTGGAAGAAATGTGTCACTGGAGGTGGGATTTAAGGCTTCAAAGACCTGCGCCAAGACCAGGCTCTCTCTTTTAACCCACTGATTAGCCAATCGGGATTTTTAAGTTATTACCTACTGTTCCAGCACCATGTGGGCCACTGTGCTCCCTGCATGATGGTAATGGACTAACCTCTGAAACCGTAAGCAAAAAACAATGAAATTTTAAAAGTTGACTTGGTCATGGTGTCTCTTCACAGTAACAGAACAGTGACTAGACACTACCCTGTGTTTCATAATAAAGAGACAATAACTAAAATTTTTAATGAATGCATGTTCTTCCCTGATCCTTTTCCTACAAATCTCTTTTAGTGTTTATGCCTTTCCATTTTGTTTTGTGACTCCTCCCCCCTCCTTGATCAAACTTGGTGCACTCAGCAGAGGGTACCAAAGAAAGAGTCTCCCTTTTCTATACTTATCAGTAACAAACAACTACCCAAGAGGAGGTAGGTCCACTATTCATTTTGAAGCTTTAATTTTTTTAAAATATGTGTGTTATGTGTCTATGTGTATATATGTGCACATATGTGTGGGTTCCTATGGAGTCCAGAAGATGGTGCTGGATCCCCTAGGGCTGGTGTTACACAGTCTGCCTGACTGGCTGAACTCCTGTCCTGTGCCATAGTAGTAAGTGTTCATAATCACTGAACCATCTCTTTAGCTCCTGGTCTCAGCATTTTGTTTGTTTTTAGAGACAGGAACTCTCTCTCTCTGTAGACCAGGCTGGCCTTGAACTCAGAGATCCACCTGCCTCTGCCTCCAAAATGCTTGGATTACAGGCATGTGTCACCATACCAAGCTGACTGTTCACAGAATTTTGAAAATAATATGTTTTCTTTTTTTCAGAGAGTATGGCCTGTGGGCTGTGAGACACTCAGCTATAAGTATCTTCACACAAGATTTGTCTTTCAAAAATATAAAAGTAACTTTTACTTGCCAGATCTAATTGTTGTGTCTGAGGCTTATGGCTGAATAAGCTCACCTTTTCTAGCTCTTTCTAAATTTGGGCTGGCTGGTTCAACTCAGCTGTTTTGCTTCAAACTCCTTTCCCAGCTGACTGATTCAAACTGGCTTCTCTCTCAGCCTCTGACAGTGCCAAGCTCAGCTGCTCTATGACCCCTTCATGCCTTCAAAGCCAGTGCACATGGGTGACTCTTGTGTACTAACAAGTCCAGCTTCGCAAATGAGGTCTATCTCTGGAACACAGCTTCTCTGTGCTCTCAGAAAACACCTCCCAGAAAGTTTCACCTCAGTAATGCTGGTCTCTTCTTATTCACTGGTAATTTCTTTCTTTCCTATTTTTTTCATTAATTTGTTTATTTAATCACCTTTATAGCCTGAATCCCCTCCTCTCCTCTCAGTCCCATCCTCATACATGGATGCCTCACTGCTAATTTAGTAGCTCCAGCTAACCAGCATCAATTGTCCCAGTAACCTCTTCTATTCTTGACTCTGAAACCAGAGTCACATGTCTGAAGCTACCAATTTCTGCTGCTTGCTGGCTCTGAAACATGGCCCTCTAGTTCTCTTATGTCTCACAAAGAAGATCTTTACACCTGTATCTCCTGGTATTAAAAGCTACAGGGTCATTGGATGTGATCCCTTGCTAGAAAAACTGTGTTGCTGGATTAAAATTCCTCATATAAATATGCTCATTTTAGTCACACAAACATTTCCTGTAATTCCTAGCTATTATAAAAGTTAAGTACATAGCCCACTACTCAGAGAACTTGGACAGGAAATGCTGCAGGCCTCTGCTGGGGAATCTTCTTCCTGAGGATGCTTTGGGAGCTTGGTTGGCTCTAGCCACATCAGCTCTGAAGTCTTTGTGTTGGCAGGCTGGGAGGAAGGCACTAATGGAGGTCACTGAGAACACAGGCCAGTGGCGAGCATTGACAGGCAGGCAAGTCTGAACCCAGGGACCATGCCAGGAGATGAAGTCCAGTAGTCACACACTGGCAGATCTCAAGTCCTCTGGCCCATGGGTATCAATGCTGAGTCTATAGAAGCCATATCTGGGGATGGCTTCTGTGAGAGTCTAGAGACCATCTACAAAGTTGCAGTTTTCTGTATCATCTCATTGAGTGGTAATTTTATGCTTTCAGGACTCATAGGATGTTGGTGGTTTACTAACATTAATGCCACCTGGGGGTAGGTCATTAGCATATAGAGACCTGCCTCAGGTTTGGCTCCTAATGGAGCTGTCATAAGGCTAGGTCTACTGATACATCAGAGCTTGGTTGTGAGGCCCAGCTTTGATCAGAGCTTCCTGGTGGCAAGCTGCTATCCTACAGGCATTATAGTCTAAGTCACACAAAGTGACTTAGAATATAATCTAAGTAGATCTTAAGTTACACAAAATGTTTTCACTTATGTTCCTAAGTTGTTGTTGCTGTTGTTTTGTTCTGAGACAGGGTTTCTCTGTGTAGCCTTGGCTGCCCTGGACTCTGTGTAGACCACGCTGACTTTGAACTCACAGAGATCTGCCTGCCTCTGCTTCCCAGAGTGCTGGGACTATGGGTATGTGCCATCATACCTGGATCAATTTAGTTTTGATTGAGATAAGATCTCACTGTCCTGGAACTCACTACGTAAAGCAAGTTGTCCTGGAACCCACAGATTCTAGACTGCCAGGATTAAAATCATGCACCACTATAGTCTGTCTCAGCATTTTAATTTATTATTGTTATTATTTTTTACTTATTTTAAAACTCTTTACGGTTTCTTTTGTTTTCTGCATATGAGTGTTTTGCCTGGATATGTATGTGTACCATGTGTGTCAGAGAAAGTGATGGACCTTTTGGTACTGGAGTTACAAATGGTTGTGAGCCACCATGTGGGTGCTGGGAATTGAACCTGGGCCCTCTTACAAGAGCAAGAAAGTGCTCTCAACTGCCAAAGCAACTAACTCGCCAGCCCCTAGTTTCAGTATCTTAAAACAACTATGAAACCAAATAGGAGCTGTGTTATTGCTAAGGAGCCACATTGCTGTACATTATTATTAATTTTCCATACCTTACAAGGGTAAGTTTCTGTGTCCTAAGTCTAATGTAGCCTGTAAACCATGTTTTCAACCTACCTGAACTTGTGACCTCATGATGTATCCCCATGCCTTATCCTCACTAATCTCCTGAACTCCTGTGATGACTCCTGGTCCACAAGATGTAGTTTTGCACTTATCTACCCACAGGCAGCCTTAAGCCTCAACTCCCCCACTCTTCTGTCCAATGGCCAATGAAGAGTTTAAGTTAGCCTGGGTGACTCCATTTTGAAATGAGAATCCATCTTGACCATAAGCTGAACTCAGGTACCAGGAAATATCACAGAATGTGCATTCACAGAATGTGCAGAATAAAAAGTTAACTTTCCTAGCAACAGCCTCCAGGAAATATCACAGAATAAATACATGAGAGAGAAAAGATCTCCCTGCCATTAATCAATGAGAATCAGTTGGGAAAATTCTCCCCACAATTCCAGATGTAGTTTAGAAGAATGGCAATTTTGACTATGTAGAAGGTCGCCTCTCCCCTATGGCTTTTACCCAATCCTGTAATGTCAAGGCATTAACCCCTCTGCTTGCTGTCATGGAAACCCTCTGTTTGTGTTTTTTTCCTTTAAAAACCCTGCTCACCCAGGGCTCAGGGTCCTACTTCTCTACTGCTGTGCCAGTGAGATTTGGGACCTGAGTTTGATCACTCTTGTAATAAAGCTCTCTTGCTCTTGCATTGAGTCATCTCCTGGTGGTCTCTGAGGTTCCCATGACAATGGCACAAAATTTGTTTTCCTGATTGGGAACCCTCAGGACCTCTAGGACTCCCAACTTGGAGAGGTTAATTCTACAGGTAAATGTCTCATGTATTGTCTGCCTGCTTTAAGAGTTTGTTTGCCTTTGCTTTCTGTTATTTGTTCTGAAAAGCCTCAGGTTTCTATAGAAGTGGAAAGACATGGATAAGATAGGAGTACTGTGGTTCCACAGCCTCCGGGGTCAAAAAGCCGTTTTGACCTCATCATTTTTGCCCTGGCAGGGCAAACTTCCGTGGCAGGGAAACTGGAGCGAGACTCCGAAGGTCCGTAAATCAGGACCACCCAGTGCTCTGGAGTTTCTGTGGCAGGGAAACAGTGAGAATTTGAAGGTCTCTGAGTGTGACTACATAGCCACTGTGTCTGTGTTTAAAAGCCAGGTTTTGGGTTTCGCTTGTCTCTGTGTGTGATTGTCTACTGCTTGGCTTTGAGCCAGAAGCTACTGCTTCGTTTCTGTATACAATTAATTATGTGTGGTTTCGCGTTTACCCGAGAATGCTTGGTTCTACTTGTGTCCAAAGCCGTGGCTCTTTTCTCTTCTTTGATTTCAGTTTGGGTCCCAGGCAGTTAGCCCTGGTACATGCTGTGATTTATTGTCTTCAGTTTTGCTTTTGCCTGAGATGGCCAGCACCATCTCTGTGCCATGTACTGCTTGTTGAAATTATCCATTTTATTTCCTTGGTTTCTTTTTGATGAAAAGACTGACTGACAATATGGGAAAGGCTACTTCCAAAACCCTTGCCCCTTGACTTGGTTCTGACTCATTTTAGGGAAATTAAGACTATTTGCTCTCAGTCTTTCAGTTAATGTGAGGGAAAAAAAAATGATGACTTTTTGTAGCTCGAAATGGCCAACCTTCCATGTGGGCTGGCTGCCAGAAGTAACGTTCTACCTTCCCACCTTCCTTGCGGTGAGAGATAGTCTTTCAGAAAGCATGTGGACACCCAGACCAAGTGCCCTATATGGTAGTTTGGAAGAATCTAGTGATTAATCCACCTCCATGGATCAAGACTTTCTGACCCCCACTAACAATCCTTCTCCCACAGGCTTTCTGAAACCAGAGGCAGATTCTATGGGTCTTCCCTTACAGGCCACCAGATGCTAACTTAACTGATCTTTCTGAAACTGTTTGTTTTTTTTTTGTTTGTTTGTTTGTTTGTTTTTTGTTTTTTTTGTGTGTATGTGTGTGTGTGTGTTTTGTTTTGTTTTGTTTTTTTTGTTTTGTTTTTGTTTTTTGTTTTTTGTTTTTTAACCTCCAGCCTGCTTGGGACAATTGTCAGCAGTTTAAAATGTTCCAGACATTATAGGAGTTCCAACTACAGATCAAGCCCATGTTGATTATTATTTCATGTTTGTTTTTGACTGATCTTAAATGGTTAATATGATTTGTATGTTTTAGCTATAAATTAAGAGTTATTAAATAGGTTTAAAGGTAAAATTCAAACTCTTGCCCTACCAATGCTTTGGTCTCTGCTGGCTCAGGTCTCCAGTGGCAGAGGTCTTACTGGAGTTGGGTTGCTTGGGAATGCAATCTTCTGCACAAAAAGGTTTCTATGCAGGAAGCCAGCTCTTAAAGTGGCAACAGCAGCTTCTCAGGTAAGAAAGCTGCAAGCCTCTATGGTCATCAAAATTGAATAAAACAGGTAGCAAGATGTTCCTCCCTTGAAATTACAGCTAAAAGAAGTAAAAATAAGTTTTATAATTTTGTCTCTTTGTTTTCAATATGTAGAGTTGATTATATTCTAGACATCGAGATGTCTGATTGTTGATTATTAAGTATATTAACACTTTACATAATTTCTGTCCTGTCTTAAAGACCAGGTTTATAAAAATAATAAGGTTTGAAATTCTGTTGATATAAAATATTAAAACTGCTCCTCCATGTGTTTGTATACAAGAAATTTTCTTGCTGACAGCCAAAGTTTATAACATCAAAATGATACACTTGATTTTGAAAGTACTAACTTCTTTGCATTGATAAAATTTGGTTTTGACTTTTAAAACTAGGGTTATGCTTTGTGACTTCATTTCCAAAAGAAAGAAAAAAAAAACACTTTCTTTTGATATTGCAAAAACAGGTTTTTAAAAATATGTTTAATGCTATGAAATGTTTTAAAGTTTATCAGGCATTTTAAACAATGACCTTGGGCAGTTTAACAGGGAGTTTGAAACAGTTTCTCAGTCGTTTGGGGAAGACTTTGGTATTTATTTTGTTAATTTTACCAAATGAAACCAAGCCATACTGTTTGAGCCAATTAAGAAAATTGCAGTTTTTACAATGTATCATGTCAGCTAATAAAAAATCCATGGAATAATATAATAAAATTATATATATATATATATATATATATATATATATATATATATATATATATATATATTTTTTAGGTTGTCTGAGAAGCAAGAGAAATGTCTGGCTAAATCAAAAGAACAGACCTGGGAAAAGCCTAACCTAAAGGTATATAGAATGTTATAGAGGATATGAACTGCATTTTTTTTTACACCTGCAAATATGATTTGGAAAAAAACAAACTGTAAAATATGTTGCTCTCCACTTAAAAGGCTGATGTTTCTTCAATGCAAGATGTTTTCTTATGATCTTTAATATGCCTGGTTGCCAGTTCATATATCTATATCTATCTATATCTATATCTATATCTATATCTATATCTATATCTATATCT
>NW_026590307.1:89691-165686 GCF_907164565.1 Psammomys obesus
TATCTATATCTATATCTATATCTATATCTATATCTATATCTATATCTATATCTATATCTATATCTATATATCTATCTATCTATATGATCTAATACTGTTTCTTTCTGGCCAATAGGTTTGATATGGCCAGAATTGTCCATCATGGCTAAGGTTGCCAGCTGTTTTTACTTTTCCATTTAGTGCTAAACAAAACGTTTGTCCTTTAAGCTTTTTTGCTGTTCAGGCTCAATGCAATGTGATAGGATGAGCAAGATTTGTTAGCCATTCTATGTGTTGTATCCAATAGAAAATTTTGCTTTGATTTTAGTTCAGAAAAATATTTAAAGTTATGCTAATGACTGCAGTTAGTTACAAGAGTGAGCTTTATCTAGTCTTTTGTTTATGTTTTTAAAGTTAAGCTTAGGATGGGTAATTATGGTGTTTGCCTATGTAGATCTACTTGAGATAAAAATGGTTCTAAAACATTTATCTAAGGAATATCCCAGAAATAGAGACTATTACATTCTGTTTATAGGATGCAATTTAAAATAGATAATTAAAAGATAGATGAAGAATAATTCAGATATGCTGGCACTCAAGCTTCTCAGAGATCTGATGAATATGGCATTTTAACATGTGTAAGCTTATTATGACAGGGAGCTCCAAAATCCTAACAGTAGCCATCCCAATGGACAGTAAACATCCCAAGGTCTCTAAGAAAATTTGGGCACAATGTGACTATGGATTATGGTATGCTAACCACTGGGCGAGACTACCCCAACTGGTCCACTACTAGGGCCCAGCCTAAACTGTGGACAAAATTGTGGACACCTGGAGAGTCAATGATTTACGATGTTAAGGGCGAGGGGGGCCATTCTCTCATTTTTTTTTCCACAGAAACAGTCTCTCATCTTCTGTGCTTGGTCGCTGGACCACCCCTGCTCATGATGCTATGAGACTACAGGAGCCAGGGACAGCTGCCTAATAACTGACTAGCTATCACTGTCATTTTGATTGGTACATTTATTTAGCTCATAATTTATTCTTCTCAGGTCTTTGATTACATTGATGGCTAAGAAAAGCTAATGGTAGCCTTGCAGCTAAAGAGCAGATACCTGTTAGTTCATTGGTTAGTTTATTAATTAGTTAAAGTTACCAGGTACTAGGTCTTCTATTTAAAAAGGCAAACAGGTTTAACTTTCCTACAGGCTTCATGTTAATTGTCTATGTTTTATGATAAATACCTGGATTAAAAGATATAGAATTTATAAAAAAAATTTGAGGATATAAAAATTTAAGTTATGAAAATTTAAAAATTATTATTTAAAGATCTTGAAAAATGTTTCAGAGTTAATAAAAAATAAAATGTCTAAAGAAATATTTTAAGATAGTATTTCAGATTTCTACCCCCTTCTCTGCTATTGATATGTTTATATTGATATAAAATCTCAAAAGTTCAGCTTTACAATATTGATTAATAAAATTGAGATAAACTGATGGAACACTTATTATCCAGTCACAAGCATGAGATTTTAATTTTCTCTTGGTTGTCTTCTGGAAATATATTTAGAGATGCTTCTCATCATGTTAAGAAAACGTCTGCCCAAAATGTATATTTGAATATCTGCCATTTTTGAGGTAGACTTTGATATGACATTTAGGAATGTTTTAAGCCTATTCCTTCTAGTTGCATTGTTAAGGAAAACTCCAAATATCCAGAGTTTAATACTGAAGCCATTAATGTACTTCTACCTAACTTTCCAGTGTACAAAAAAATGATGATGGCTGATTACCAACAGCTGTACCCACAGTTAAAATGTTAAAGTTTCAGACCATAGGCACGTTTAAATAGTTTATAAAGGTTACAAAACAAACAGCCTAAGAATTGATATTCATTCTGTTGGATGCAGTTTTACCTGTTATTCACAAAATGTTGTTGATATATATTTCCTTTTGCAAACTAAAAATTTATATTATTTTCAGGAAATCAAAAAGTCATGAGACCTGAATCTGACATAGCTCAAATGAACCCCATATGAGCTATTTCCTTGGTTTTGAGAGTTTTCACTTTTCCCATTTATTAGAGAAATTTTAATTTCTTTTTCTAGTTTGAATTTGTCTCAGCAGATTTTCACCTGGTTGAGATGGTAATCTGAGATCTGGACTTGCTGGAAGCTGATGTTATTGCTTACTGCCTCCTCAGGTGGATCAACTAACCAGACACTTCTGAGGACTGCCCCATTGTCCTTGATGCCAAAGGTCCTATTGTTAGAACTGAAGAAGTTTCAGAATAAGAGACCACCGGCCCAAAATCCCACCTAAAGGCTAAGTCAAAGGAGGCTCCCTGACATTATCTATTATCTTGGGGACCTGATTAGCTGGAACAGGAACTAGTATTGCAACACTGGATGTACAAAGCCAGAATTATAACAGCTCAAAAGCAGAATCTTTTGCTTACGGTCATTTTTGGATCATGCTTACTTAACAAGTTGTTAGGATACACTAGTCAAAGACTAGGGACAATACAGTTGGTCATAATGAGAACCCAGTACTGCCAGTTTGAAGCTGACCATGGACTGTCAGAGCCCAAGATTGGCCTCTTTATTAACAATGAAAGGGGGGAATGAAGAGTTTAAGTTAGCCTGGGTGACTCCATTTTGAAATGAGAAGCCATCTTGACCAGGACTGAACTCAGGTACCAGGAAATATCACAGAATGTATACTTGGCAGTAAACAAAGTTAACTCTCCTAGCAACAGCCTCCAGGAAATATCACAGAATAAATACATGATAGAAAATAGAGACAATCTCCCTGGCAATAATCAATGAGAATTGGTTGGAAAAATTCTCCCTAAAATTCCAGATGTAGTTGAAAAGAATGGCAATTGTGACTATGTAGAATGTCACCTCTCCCCTATGGCTTTTACCCAATCCTGTAATGTCAAGGCATGAACCCCCCTGCTTGCTGTCATGGAAACCCTCTGTTTGTGGTTTTTCCCTTTAAAAACCCTGCTCACCCAGGGCTCGGGGTCCCACTTCTCTATTGCTATGCCAGTGAGACTTGGGTCCCGAGTTTGATTGCTCTTGTAATAAAGCTCTGTTGCTCTTGCTCATCTCCTGGTGGTCTCTTAGGGTCTTGTGATCCTGGAACAACACAAACAGCCAATTATCTCCACAGCAACACTATAAACCCTTCCCCATAAAAGGGACCTTAAAAGCCAGTGAGAATTTATCCTCTGAAAACCCAACTTTGGGAAAGGCAGTTGTGACCCCCCCATTTCAGGTCCTACACAACCACAAATACTATGTCAATAACCTATTTTCATTTTTTTCTTTTGTGTGTCCTAGAGGTTTCATTGATGCTATAGAGTCATAGACACACTCTGTACCAAGAGGTTGGCAGGGAAAAGTAAAAGCCAAGCTCTTACAAATGCTTTCCTAATTTATCTAGGCTCTACAGAATACTCTTTAATCTACAAACACAAGGTTCAAACAGCTGCATTAATCCAAGATGGTTTGTTTGTTCTCTTGATATCTCATTAGCAAGACCTGTCTTAGGAGTGTGTTGTGCCTCTCAAAAGAGCCCAGAAGTGGCAGTGGATTCTTCTTTTCCAGAAGAGGCTGTCACGTGTTACCACCTGTAAGTATTACACTGAAAATCTTAAAGAAAAGCTAAAGCTTGTGGGGTAAGGTGAGAGCTCTGGGAAGGGAACTGATGCATGAGGTCCTTTTGATCATCACACTAATCATAGAATGTTGTGGCAATTATCCCCTTGCACAGATGGGGTCAATCAGCCAGCTGCATTTGTAAGTAGCATCCCTGTATGGTCTCCTGTTCTTTCCTAGGGTTCCTGCTTTACTTCCCTCTATGATGGACTGAGTGCCACATAAACCTCTTCCTCCCCCAAGCAGGTTTTGGTCGTGTTCAATGATAACATCAGGAAGCAAACTAGGATAGAAATATTTTGGGGAAGGTACTGCAGTCCTGATTGTCCTTGTGTGTTTTGCTTGAATACCTACCTTATCAAAGATCATACAAAGAAAAGGCCATTGCAGAGGATGGTTTCTAAGGTGGACAAAATTAATGGGGTAAACCAGTGAGATTATCCGTATTACTGAGTTTTTCTTAAACTCTTTCTGTAGTAGTTATCTTGTGTTTGCCTTGTTTTCTTTTTTCTTTTCTTTCTTTCTTTTTTTTTTTTTTTTTTACTTTTTGGTGGGGAGAAGATTAGAATAAGGTTTTGTGTAGCTTTCCCCAGCCTCAATGTCCTTTGGAGCTGAGGCTGGCTGTGAGCCTTCCCTCTTGTCTTGGTTTTGTGATTTTGGTCTCACTTTATTTGATAGGCTAGCTTTAGCCAAGTACTACAATCACAAGAGTTATTCATCATAGTGGGGTGTAACTGAAATAAAGGGTATAGGTGGGTTTCAAACCATATTTCACTCTGTAGTCCAGTTTGGCTTAAACTCCATTGAGCCATCTGTGTCAGCCTCTCAATCGCTATTGCTCAGGTTGTTTGTGAGTTGTGTATTAGATGTATTTTTTTTTGCAGGTGTGTGTTTGTGCTGGTATGCATGTGGATGTCAGAGGTCAATGGCAGTCATTGTTCTCTCTTAATTATTTTCTTGAGACAGTTTCTCATTAAAGTTGGTGCTCATTGGTTGTGTTATGCTTGCTAGTGGAAGAGCCCCAGGGAACTGAGTGCCTGTCCCTTCCCTGGTCAGCACTGGATTGCTGAGTGTTGTGCCCAGCCCTTACATGAGTGGTAGAGATGGTCAGGTTCTCATGGATCTAAGGGGTACTCAATGGACTGAGAGCCATCGCCCCAAACCAGTTTTGCTTTCGAATTGAGAAGAAATACTGAGGTTCTTTTATTCATCCCCAGGGAAAGATTAAAGAAGTCATTCTATTAAGCTACCTCTTTACTTTCTCTGTCTCCACCTTCCATGATACCTCTTGTCTATATTCTAGATTATAGTTTTTCTCTGCTTCATTTTAATCTGTTGAGCTGCTTCCTACTCAGAACCCCCCAAACAGGCTATGGTATCACTTATCTTTGATAACTTTTCTACTTTAATATTTATTCATGTGTATTCCGTTGTGAGTTTTAATAGTTTTCTTTCAAAGGAGTACAAAGTAGTGTGAGAGATAGACTGGTGTCCCCAGGGACTGGAGGTTGAGAACTGCATGTGGATATTGGGAACTGGACCTGGATCTAAGTGCTCTTAGCTGCTAAACCATGTCTGTTGCCCTTAACACTTACTTCTTTTAAGCAGCCTCAACTGTTGAGACCACGGCTATAAAGGATGTTAGAGACTAGTCTGCTCAGGTTCCTATTTTATGCAGGAGAACTAGCAATCAGATCTGCACCCAGGATCTCCTCTCTGACTAGAATCAGCCTGGCTGGGATGTCTAGAAGTCAGGGCTGCTTTTTCCTCATATGGGGCCTGGCTTAACAGTGAGCATGGGCAAGTAACAGGATACCCCAGTGTGCTGAGCTGTGTTCCAGCTTTATTGCCAGGCATGAACCCAATCCTTTACCAACCCAGGTGGTTGATATTTGTGTTCTACAGTTGGGAAAACTAGGCCAGTGTTGAGAGTTCCACTGCTCACTCAGACCACCAGCAGCTGCTCTGAGGCTAGCAAGTCTGGAGTCCTTGTCAGTTTCTTCATAAAGGCTCCACTTGTTTTCTCCTGCAGGCCTTCCTGTGAAAGTCCCCATTGAGGTTCCTGGGTCTGGAGCCTGGGAGACCCCTCCCCTTTGCATCTTAACAGTGATGCACTCAGCAACTGGGTTTGAGCACCTGTTGCCAGATGAGGGCTTTTAGATAGTCCGAAAACATGAAGCGTAAATGTAGTGTTGAGTCAGAGATGGGCCTGCCTTTGGCAAGAGGAGCATCCATGTGGCTTTCTTCCTATGATGCAGCAAAAACCTCTGCTACTGCCACTCATGACTTGGTGCTTAGTCACAGGTCAAAGTTCAAGCAGGAAAGTTTTCCTGAGTCTCTGGTCTCAGGAGAAACATTTCCCAAAGATAATATGTTGGAGGCCCACAGACCCTTAGTCAGACGCCAACCAAATGGTTGGCTTCAGGGAGACTTGATCCAGAAGCAAGGATAAAAAGTAAGTAAACCCCAATTTGAGGTACTACAACCCTTTCTTGAAAACAATAGCTAGTTCTGGAGGAACTGCAGGGCCTTTGTGTGAATGTTTTCGTATCTGTATGCTTTCCTTCTCATTTCTGATAGAAGATGGCAAAGTGACATATATATATATGGAGGTTTGCTCTGTTTACTGGATCCAGGAAGAGGCAACATAACAGTGTCAGCTACCCTGATTCCGTAGGAAGTAGTCAAGTCTCAAATGACTCTCCTGCATCCAGCTTCCCACATACAAAAAAAAGCTTCTTCTGGACTAAGTCAAACTGGTCGCACTTGTAGGCCTCTTGCACTGGAATCCACACTTTAGAGTGCAACCCAGCCATATCAGATTTTATCTCTCTGTCCATCCATGCCTCCATCTGTCTGACTGCCTCTGGTCACTGGTTCGTAGTAGCATTCTCTCTTAAGAGCTGAGGCTTTGAAAATGAGAAGTTTTTAGTACCATCCATGAGTGGTACTTCATGCCCATACTGTTCCCCTCATAGCAATATACATGTTTTCCCCAAAAGTTCTCTTGTTCAGAAATACCAAAAATCTGCCAGCCTTGCCATTGTCTTCTTGCTTTTAACCTATTTTGAAGTTTCTAGGCTGTGGGGAGGGCTTTGTGTATTATAAAAGGCTCTTGTCCTCCCTCCCCATGTAGTTTAACATCTAATTGGATAGTCCTAACTGAAGGAGCAGGTGTCTAGGAACAAAGGTGGGTGCTTTAGACTCATGGGCAGGTACCTAAGGAAGGGGAGCACATCCTCTAAGATGAACTGTGTGCAAGGTCTGAGCACTGGAGGGTGCTGGAGAGGAGAAAGAAAGGAGGCAGAGGGTGAGGGTGGTGCTCAAGGCACAGGGAGGCTGTTCTTGGAGACATGGCAGAGAAGCATGACAGAGGGGAGGTCTGTACGGGAATTAAGGCTCCTGAACAGGACATTTACTTGGCAGTCTTCAGGAGAATGAGGCCATGCTTATCAGCCTCTGGCTACTGCCTGTGGAAGATGTAGGCAGGCCAGGTCACCATGTCTTGCCAGGGGCTGGAAGAGAGGTATTGTTGATAGTTCTATGTTGTATGGAAGTACAACCCTCTGAAAAGAATGAGGCAGGTGAGGGCATAGACCAACTCATTTTCCCAGTCTTCTGAGAAGTCTTGCTGGCTGTCTGTGAATTGGTGAGTGGCTTGAAATGGCAGCTTTCCCTAAGTTTCACATTGAGAATGGTGCTTGCAGTGTTTGGGCATGAGCATCTATGAATCGTCTGCAGACAGTGTGATATGGTGCTCTGCATGGATCTTCCCTCTGGGTAAAAGGATGTGGTGGAGCAAAGTAGCCAACAGGAACTGATTACTAGTTCTTACACTTCTGCCTATGGTCTGTTACCTATACTATCTCTAGGTCATGGTGTGATGTCTGAGATGAAATCTATTCTACTGCTCCCCCACAACTTCCCCATGTCAGAGAGAAAGGGTGGGGGTCTGGGATCATAGGAAGTGGCCATATACCGCTAGGTGTCTGGGTGCTCAGCAGGTGGGTATTAGTGCTACATGGAGAGTTTACTAGGTTATTATTTTATTTTATTTTATTTTATTTTATTTTATTTTATTTTGCATATTTTTTCCTCTTCAGTCCCTCTAAGAACCCAGCAGCAGTCTTTGCCCAAACTTAGAAGTGAGGACAGAGATGAGGGATGTCTGAGGTCCTTGGGGGGCAATTTGATGGACTTGAGCTGAGGTTCAGGTACAAGTGTAATATATTTTCACTCTTGTTTTCAGTTTTCTTATTGGGAAGTGGGAAGAGATAAAGAGGCTAATATTGTGAAAATTAGAGAGTCATTATCTGATGTCTTGTAGGTAGTGTCCAGGAAAGGCAAAAATGAGGCAAGCTCAGCTTTTATCTGTTTTTGTCACAATCCTGTAAATAAAACCTAGAGAGAACATAAATACAGAGACATGGTTTATAAAGCACCTGGATTGAGGTGATTGCCTGGAGAGATGGCTCAGTATGTTAAAGCACTTAGTGCAAGCCTACGGAACAGAGTTCCTTCCATGAGACCCCCATGTTAGAACAAACTATCTAAAAATAGTTTTGTGATTTTCATGTGTGTATGCATGTGCACCTATGAAACTACAGTAACTTTTAAATGTGACTCAGAAAACCAAGATGAAACCTATTGTCGAGGAGTCCTGCAGACTTTTGTGCCTTACAGGTAAACACTGAAATGGTGAGCTATTTCATCTACACCCAGAAATATGACAGTGTGGCTTTTCTCATTGAGGCCATGGTGTACATCAACACCAATGAGAAGGGCAAGAGATCTATGTATTGCACATTGCAGTCCCCAAGGTGGGACAAAGACTCCTGTCATGGAGAAGCTATGAGGAGTAGGGCCTGAGTTAGGGGTCACTATTGAGAGCAAGGAGCACACTCTTTCGTGACCATATTGGTAAATGATTGACCAGGTTTTTTATGCCTCAGCTCTCACACCCCAATTCAGCACATTAGGATTCTTTGTGTTCTCTCATCAATTTGATTGTGAATGGTTCCAGGTCCCTGAGCTACCTTTCTCCATGACTCAGAAAGCACACAAGCACTCTGAGGTTAACTGAATGCCTGGTGGTCACTGCTGTCAACATATTTTTGGACATTGAGTCTCCAGGTATTATAAACACTGATACCCACAAGGAGCCTTCTCATATGTCCTTCTGGCCAAAAAGTTCAGTTCAAAGTCCATTCTTGACATTGGCTTTGGATTGAAGTCATTGCTTTTACACCAAGGAATAACAGTCACAACAGAGCTGAGTATAGAATTCTTCTCATCCTTAAACACATGTCAGAAGCTGGTCTGAGAATTGTATGTTCTCTGCTCTACTAGAGAGAACATGACTTCTCCTACATTAATGGACATCATTTGGTAAATGTAACATACCATAGTCAATAACATGTGAGCGATATCCATATTATTCATGATGAGTTACTGATGAATCACATCATTCTATAGATAGGCATTATACAGCTTACAACCAACATACCTAAACAAGGTCATGAAGTTTTGCTGAGACACCTTGCACCTAAGCATCATTGAAGACAGCCTGTCATGCTGGAGAGAGTTTCCTGAGTTCTATGCCTGAGAAAAACAGCCCTGTCCAGGCTCAAGATCCAAATAGGAAACTTAATTTCCTTAGGACTAGAGCTGGAAAGTGCATCTTGGCCTCCATGGCAGCATTTTAAAGAACACTTTAGTGAGGGTTGTGATCATCACTGCAGGAGAGGCAACTCCCTGTCTTCATCGTGGAATTCCTTAACCTGTGCTATGCAAGGCAGTTACTCTGCCAATTGAGCTATGTCTAACTCATAGTCATGCCCACCCTCAGTGATTTCTCTTCTTTCTTCAAACAGCATCTCACTATGTAAGTCACAGAGGCCTGCAAACATTCAGGCATCTTTGGTGGAGAGAGATTACCACACTCAGCCTGAGGATTTCTTCTCTTGGTGCCTCCACTGTTTCAATTTCCTCTGCTAACAGTTCACCACATTGTTGCCAGAACCTTGGTGGGTGCATTCTCTATCTGCTAAGACATCTGGAGACAACTTCAAAGGCCAGGCATGTGGCTTTTGTGACTGTAGCCCCTAACAAACAACCCACACTATGCCGACTATTCCTGGATGTGCTTTCAATCACCTGTGCACATAAGGGAGGGGATCATTCCTCTGCTACATTCCTCCTGTTGTGAGCTCTCACTATTGTGTATTTTCTCATATTGAGAAATAGGAGGTTTTAAGGAGAATGAGACATTCCTGGGCATGGTTTTTGAAAGTAAACACTCAGTTCCTCACACCAGAAAAGCTAAGATGTTTCTAATCAAGACTAGAGCAATCTGTGGCTTTGAAAGTACATGGTGGTCAATAGCAATGTCCTAGGAGAGTCTCATAGAATGGGCTCCTTAGCTATTGGTAAGCACAAGATGGACATCAGTAAGGCTCCCCATGGCTGTTCCCCATGACATCAGCAATGTGTTTTCTATACATTCTATTGTATCCTGGAGAACTCATGGCACCCTGTTATGTCATTAGTGTTGTGGCAACATCAACTGCTTTTAGGGCAACATAAACTGCTTTTAGGGCATTCATGCAGTGCCTATAGGTCTCATCAACAGAGATGTAGGCAAGACTGTGAAGTCTCTTTGGGAAAGAGAATGTGGATGGCAGAGAAACCAAAGAGAGACAGAAGGCAATTGACCTTCCATCTCATTTTAAAATATCAAAAAAGAAGTTGTCCTGGGGAAGGCACAGTGAGTCCTAGAAGGGGATAGGGAGCTTCACAGAGGAGATGGGCTTGAAGTGGGAACTACAGTAATGAAGTAGTGGAACATGATCCACTGGGAAGCAAATGAATGTCCCTGGTTATCATAAGTCATGAAAGTTAAGGATTCCAGAACATTATTTTGTCTGTCCCCAAAGACAGGAGCTGGCAAGGCCAAAGCTATTTTCTACAGCTTCTTAAGTGTACTCTTATTGGGCATTTGTGGTGTAACATGGGGAAAAAGGAGACCATCAGTTGTCAACGCGGGTTAAAAGTTTCCAGTGTGGGGTAGGGCATCACTACATTCACTATCACAGGTTTCTTTTAGGTGCTGTGGCTATCTAACAATAGCTATAGGGACAGAAATGTGCTTCTGGCTATGACCTTATGTACTAATAATTCCTCTGACTACCTGTCCCTGACAGTGGCATCCCTAGGTTTGTGAATCAGTAGTTGTGGATGGCAGACATTTCTCTAGTAAAGGCAAACTGTGAGAGGTGGTGAATCTGACAGAGAATAAATCATTATTGCTAGCTCTGGGGTGTTTTGGTCTGTTTCTGGCCAGAACCGATCAGTCTGTTGACCATATTCTGCCACTGCATGACTGTATAATCCACAGGCACATTCATAGAGTGATAAAACAGGAGCTCTGTGTGTCTTTAAAGCACCTGAGTGCTTGTGGTCTCTGCCATTATTCTCCTGGCTTCTGAAACCACAGGCTTGAGATTTCAGAAGCCAAGTTGTATCTTGTGGGTTCGTGAATACACTGAAGAGGCCATCTCTGTGGTCACCTGAAGCACAAGCAAGGAAGCAGAAGAAATACCTGGCTGCATAGAAACCCACTGCACCAACCAGCAGGGCTTCAACAGGGTTCCTAAGGGAGGAGAATGGAAGGAATGGGGGGCGGACAAGAAGCACAAGGAAGAAAGCCAAGTCTGTTTGTCTGATCAAGGCTTCTGTTTATTAGAAATTTTTACCCAACTTATATAGGGAGAAGGCAGGAAAGGGGGGAGGTAATTAGCTGCTGCAGGAGACAGGAAGAATGCTTTCATGTGTTAAATAGGGTGAAAGATAACTTAGGAATGTTTTCTCACGGATGCTCTAACGAACAGATGTCCTCACAGACTATCACCCATGAGTTAGGGTCCTAGATAACTTTCACTAAATAGCTTTAGGTCTCCACTAAATGACCTTTGTTCACTATTTGGCTTTGGCCTAGTAAACACCTTTTGTCTCCACTAGATAGCTTTGACTCACTAATTGACTTAGGCTTCAGTATATAGCTTTGGCTCCACTAGATAGCTTTGGCTCACTGTTTGACTTTGGCTTCAGTAGATAGCTTTGGCTCCCAGCAACCCACTTCTTCACAGAGTGATGGCAGATCTGAGATTCTGAGAGCAGGCATCTCAGGCTTAGGGCAAAATCTTTCAAATCTTGTCACTGGGTTCTAGGCATGCTCTACTTCTGTCCATCTCTGTGCCTTCTCCTTATGTACATTCACCTTTGTTCTCCCTACAGGGTCCATTGGGGAGTCACTGTCGCCCACAAAGTATACCTCCAAGAAGCAGATGAAGAGGAAATGGACAGGCTGACCACTCAGCTGCATATGATGACCAGGGAAAGAAATGAGCTGCAAGATTGCCTGATCCTCATCGCAGAAGTATCCTTGGGCAATCAGTATCCATTATTTCAAACCCCACACTGTAAGTCTTGGGTCTGCAAGTCACCCTAATCTAATGTTTTTATGGACACCTCCAGGGTACCATGTCCCTCAAGCTTCTCAGAGGAGAGGAAGAAAATTAAGCTTGGGCAGGAGTGATATCTGGAAAAAACACTTGTGCTTCTTCTAAAGGAAACTCTGAACCTGTGCTCTGAGTCACACAACACAGGGATTGAGACAGTGGAGAATGAGTTCAGTCTATTCAATCTAGTTAAATCATATAAAACCCTCCTGTATACCAAAGACAAAAGGGCTGAGAAAGAAATTAGGGAAACAACACACTTCACAACAGCCACTAATAACATAAAATACCTTGGTGTGACTCTAACCAAGCAAGTGAAAGAACTTTTTGAGAAAAACTTCAAGTCTCTGAAGAAAAAAAATTAAGAAAATATCAGAAGATGAAAAGATCTCCCATGCTCATGGATCAGTAAGATTAACATAGTGAAAATAGCTATGCAGCCATAAGCACTCTACAGATTCAATGCAATTCCCATTAAAATACCAACACAAGTCTTTACAGACCTGGAAAGAAAAACTCTCAACTTCATATGGAGAAACAAAAAAACCCAAAATTTCCAAAACAATCCTGTACAACAACAGATCATCTGGAGGCATCTCCATTCCTGATCTCAAGCTGTATTACAGACCAATAATAATAAAAACAACATGGTATTGGCATGGAAACAGAATGGTGGATCAACAGAACCAGATAGATGACCCAGAAATAAACCCACACACCTATGGATATTTGATTTTTGACAAAGAAGCCAAAACCATTCAGTGGAAGAAAGACAGCATCTTCAACAAATGGTGCTGGTCCTACTGGATGTCTACATGCAGAAAAATGAAAGTAAATCCATATTTATCACCAAGCACAAAACTGAAGTCCAAGAGGATCAAAGACCTCAACATAAAACCAGACACACTAAATTGGTTAGAAGAAAAAGTGGGGATGAGCCGAGAACTCATCGGCACAGGACACAGCTTCCTGAACAGAACACCAATAACACACACTCTAAGAGCAATAATCAATAAATGAGATCTCATGAAACTAAAAAGCTTCTGTAAAGCAAAAGATACTGTTGTCAAAACAGAACAACTGCCTACAGACTGGGAAAATATCTTCACCAACCCCATATCAGACAGAGGACTAATATCCAGTCTATATAACAAAGTAAAGAAGTTAAAAAGCAACACATCAAGCAATCTGATTTAAAAAAAATGGGGTACAGAGCTACACAGAGAAATCTCTGTAGAGGAATACAGAATGACAGCAAAACACTTAAAAAATGCTCTATGTCCTTAGCCATCAAGAGATGCAAATCAAAATGATCCTCAGATTACACCTGCTCCCCATCAGAATGGCTAAGATGAAAAACTCAAGTGACAACAAATGCTGGAGAGGTTGTGGAGAAAGGGGAACCCTCCTCCATTGTTGGTGGGAATGTAAACTAGTACAATCACTTTGGATATCCATCTAGTACTTTCTCACACAATTAGGAACAATGCTTCCTCAAGATCCAGCTATACCACTCCTAGGCATATATCCAAAAGATGCTCAAGTACATAACAAGAACATTTGCTCAACCATGTTTGTAGCAGTTTTATTCATAATAGCCAGAACCTGGTAACAACTCAAATGTACCTCAGTTGAGGAATAAATACAAAAATTGTGGTACTTTAAATCCTACTCATCACTTTAAAACAAGGAAATCATGAACTTTGCAGGCAAATGGTTGGACCTAGAAAAGTTCATCATGAGTGAGGTGTTCCAGAAGCAGAAAGACACACATGATATATACTCACTTATATGTTGGTACTAGACCTATAAGATAGGATAAACATACTAAAATCTGTACACGTAAAGGAGATAGATAAGAAAGAGGACCCTGGCTAAGATGATCAGTGCTCACTTAAAAAGACAAATGGGATGGTCATTGGAAATAGGAGAGAATAGTAACAGGAGAGGAGCCTACCACAGAGGGTTCCTGAAAGACTCTTCCTAGTAGTGTATCAAAACAGATGCTGTGATTCATAACCAAACCTTGGGCAGAGTGCAGGGAATCATATGACTGTATGAGGAGTTAGTATGACGTGGAGAGGACAGGAGATCCACAAGGACCAAATATATTTGGGCCCAGGGGTCTTTTCTGAGACTGTTTCTCCAACTAAGGACCATGAATGGATATACCCTAGAAGCCCTGCCCAGATATGGCCCATCACAGCTCAGTATCCAAGTGGGTTCCCTAGTTAGGGGAACAGGGACTGTCTCAGACATGGACTCAATGGCTGAATCTTTGACCTCCCACTCCCTGAGGGAGGAGCAGTCTTGCTAGGCCACTAAAGAGGACATTGTAACCAGCCTTTAAGAGATTTGATAAACTAGGATCAGATGGAAAAGGAGGAGGACCTCCCGCATCAGGGGACATAGAGAGGGGAAGGAAAGAGATGAGGGATGGTGGGATTGGGAGTACTACAGCAGGGATACAAAATAAATAAACTGTAATTAATATGAAAATAGTAAATAAATAAAATAATAATTTGGTGCATGTGATCATATGCAGCTTACCATATTTTAGGGGGACCTAAATATATGACCACAGGGATACATTATGGATATTATTTTCACCATAAAGTGAGTATCCATACTGTTAGACACACCATCCACTTTGAAAGAACATTCCTTCTGTGTAACCTTGCCTGGATGGCAACTCACTATGTAGCCCAAGGCCTCATCAACTAGCAGAGATTCACTTCTCTCTCTGAGTTCTGGGGATTCAGGACAGTGACACCACATCTTTAAAAGAAAAGTCTGAAGAATTAACAGTTGAAGATTAATTTTTACTCAAAAAATGCAATCATTTTACTCAGTAAATGGGACAGGCATTAATGATAGGATATAGCCTCAGCAAACTAGCAAGTCAATCACAACATCAAATGAAATAACAAAAGAATAACAAAAATTCAAACCAATGAACACACACACACACAAAAACAAACAAAACAAAACACATACAAAAACACTCAAACCAAAATCCAAACATCAAATTAAGCTAAGCAAAATTCTCTTGCTAGAGATTTAGTAGCATGCTCATAGAATCAGATGATATTTGATTCACAAGTGAGTTCACATTTCGAAGGGGGTGTATTTTTTTTTTGAGGAGCCCTTGATCATAGACTAGAAAATGCTGTGTGAAAGTTGTCTGTCGTTTTCTTTCTTTCTTTCTTTCTTTCTTTCTTTCTTTCTTTCTTTCTTTCTTTCTTTCTTTCTTTCTTTCTTTCTTTCTCTTTCTTTCTTTCTTTCTTTCCTTCCTCCTTTCTTTCTTTCTTTCTTTCTTTCTTTCTTTCTTTCTTTCTTTTTTTCATTCTTTCTTTACTCCCTCCTCAGTTCTCTCAAGGGAGCTCTAAGAGAAGAAGGAAAAACAATCATTCAGACCCAGTGGACTCATGCTAGGCATGAGGCAAGACAAAATCAAGTCCAATTTACACACAGAAAACCTAAGTCAAGGAAGAAAAGCCACTTCTGGATTGCCAGAGTTGCTGAGGATGGGATGGGATGTTTGCTCAATTGCCTGGAAAACTCAGTTGTTCTGCTGCAGAAGCTTTGTCTGCAGGGAGCTCACTTCCTGAGCTGTGGCTCCTTCCAGATCAGACTGGAGTATTTCAAACCTATGGAAGGAAGGAACACAGGCCTAGGGAAGGCAAGCCATGTCAGCTGTTGAATCTACACCAACTCTATTCAGCTGGACAATCCTGCATGACTTTTCAGCTGAGGTCATTCCCTGCATTTCCCAAAGAAAAATGGTTTGAGAGTACATGTGCCTGGATATTATTTTCTCACATATTTAAACACTGCTGGAAGATGAACTGAATCACACAATGCATTCAGGTAGAAAAATAACAGCACATTTCTCCAATAGTCTGGATGATTAATTAATTAATGTCTGAGTCATACTTCAGAAAAGATGTGAGCAACCTAGTAACCTATGTGGAGTCCCTCTTTAGGGCCTACTCACTGCAGTAAAGACCTTGATTTTTCCTACAGTGCAGAACCTTGCCTGGGTTAACCTTGTCAACCACTTACCCTGTTTATAACCAAAAAATCATCTCACAGGAATGCCCTATCACTGCAGGAAGCCTAGATTCAATAGAAGTGTGCTGCATGAAAATGTGCAAAAGGGTTAGAGTTGACCTCTAAAGGTGATGTTCCTGAAGGAAAATAGTAGATTGTGTTCAGAGGTGCTGTGAACATGATTTTGCAAAAGCACATGTGCACATTGACACACATGTACAAAAAAAGAAAAAAAAACCTTCTTAACACACAAAAATACATGTGTGCTCACATACAAATATACTGCCTTGCAGTAACATGATTACTTTACCATTGATGGTAATGGAAGAGGTCACCAGGGATCGTATATAGAACAATGTTACCTTTCCTTAGAAGGGATAAGAAAATAGTGGGCATGGGATATAGAGAGTTCGATGGATGAAGTACTTTTCCTAAACCTACTGAGTAGACATATGGATACACTGGGAACTTGGCCTCTTAGCCAAGCCTACATAGCAAGTTCCCAAGACTGTGAAATATTGGCTTTTTCCCCAGCCCAGGAGCACTGGATGGTGGTAAACCAGCTCCTTGTTCTGTCCCACTCTTTCCCAGATGTTCTAAGGTGAGCAGCTTCCTACTAATGGAGCTTCCTTATTCATAGCCTGCATCACTTTGAACCCAAAGCAGTGAGCCTATGAAATGAGAAAATCTCTACAACTAAGACAAAAGCAAAATGTTCCTCCCTCTAAGATGATTCGATCAGGGATAATTTTGAGTAACAGAAGGCTGACTAACTCAAGATCAAATGACCTTGAGTGAATTTATTTCTTGATGTACAATATTTCCTTGAAGGGTGGACCATATGGTTCGCAAATACTCATATGCTAATGGACACCTGGAAAGTTTCAACTTGTGGCTACTATGAAGAAGACTGTTACAAGCCTGATGGCTTCTGTTTTATCTATGGACACCTACTTCTAGTTCTGAAATTGCTGGGTCACCTTGTGACTGCAGTTCAGGATGTTGAAAAATTATGCATGGTCTCTCACAAGGCTACCTCATTTTATACCACCAGCAATGTCTGGGGGCCCTCACTTCTCCCAGCCCTCTTGAGGTACATTCTTAATTAGATTTGAATGATTTAGATTAAAAGCAGTTACTGAGTGCTGTAGACTCATAATAGGAGGAATGCTCATAATTTCATGAGGTTAAGGGGGCTGCACTGACACAGCCCTGTATGCAAACTTCAGCATGGCTGTAGGATTTCTGCTAGACTGAGAGGCAACCACAACTAACTCAAAATAACTCAAAAAATAAAATCCAGGCCAAGCTCCAAGGTCTTATTATACAGAGCCACGTTTGGAGAAGGAGGAAAAAAATGGTTGCTGGCAACGATGACAACAAAGCAGGAAACAAGACACAGTAAGCTACGCAACTGTCTAGTGAACAGCAACTATTCACCAAGAGCACAAAAGAGACACAGACCCTTCTCCAGCCTTCCCTGACTCACAAGCACCTTGTTTTCCAAAGCAGCCTTCTCCTCACCTCCAAATACCTCCTTCCTTTCTTTAACTCCAAAGGATTTCTTCGCAGATAAGTATTCTTGCCTCTACAAACACCTGAAAGTCTATGGGTTACAGCAGTTTTTGTGTCCTTTGTTCTAGGCATCTAGGTGGGAATGCAGAATGACAGGCAGCAACATGTGTTGTTTGATGTCTGCAGGGCCAGTCAACATAATACTTTCTCATTGAAGTAGGTCTCAATCATAAGTTATGATGTTCCATATGCAGACACACACACACAAATTCAAACATGCACACACAAACATATATACTTGCACATACAAGTTCCCAGCACAAACACCTAAACAAGTACTCACTCCTACACATACATGCAACACAGCAGCAAGCACTGACCCATATCTTGGCACATCTACACACACACAACATGGATAGTGAGGGTAATGTGCAAATAAGGGTATGAACACATGCATAAGTAGACAACTGTTAACACACATATGTAAAAACCCGCACAATTACAGGCACACACATAAGCTTACTCACAGTCACACATTCACACAGATGACCACCAATTTACCACACACAGAAACATAACACATGCACACACACAGAGAAACACAAAGCCAAACACACACACACACACACACACACACACACACACACACACGAGAGAGAATTGCTGTGTTACTATACCTTTTCAGCTGCATAAGGAGTTACTGGGATCTGCCTCGTGAATACAGGCTCTTAGATTCAGCTAGGCTTTGGTGACATCTCTTGGGCTTATTCCCTCTTCCAGTAACCTTTTCTATCCCAACACACACTGATATCATGGTCAAATTACAAACTTTGCACTGGTTCAGCTAAGTTGGACCACACAAGACCAAGCTCCCAAGAAGGAGATCTCCAAGCTAACCTTCGAACTACTGTCATGTTGATCCATCATGGTTTCCTCCCCTAACCTATCCTGGCTCCTGCAAAGATGATCTTGGTAGCTCTAGAGCAAGTCAGTGACCCATGGTCATTACCCAGAGTCTTTTCAAAATATGGCAGTTCATATAATATGAAAACAGCACTCAGGTCAAGCCATACGAATCCAGTGAAGTCACCTGCAGGGCTTTTTTGAAATGCAGCATTCTGTACAACTATGAAGAGAAATCTCTCCTGAGCTACAGGTCCCTGAAGTCATCACTCAATGCTCTGTGTTACTACTTAAGTGGGTATCCACATACCACATAGCCCCCTCCCATCATGATGGCACACAGGTACATGGTACACACTTAGCTCTTCCTTCTTCTCCCTGCCTAGGTTCCTTCCTCATCTCAATGACATCAGTATGATGGTGCATCTTTTCTGCCAAGTCCCTTACCTGGGTGTCCAACATTATTCTCTTCAGTGGAGGCTGAAGTCTTTTCTCTAATACTTTCAGTTCCTGTTTTGTAGAAGATTGTGTTCAGAGGAATTGTGAACATGATTGTGCAAAATCATGCATGCACACAGACATACACACAAACCCCTGAACACGCTGAAATACAAATGTGCACACATACAACTATACTGCATTGCAGTAACATGTTTAGTTTCCCAGTTGAAACTAATAGAAGAGTTCACCAGGGCCTCTATATAGAAGAATTTTACCTTTCTTTAAAAGGGATAAACAATTAGTGGACATAGGATATAGACAGGTCAGTGGATGAAGTACTTTTTGTACGGGGTAGACTTGTGGACCCACTGGGGTCTTGGCCTCTTAGCCAAGGCTACATAGCAAGTTCCCAAGGCTGTGAAATGTTAGCTTGTTCCACATCCCAGAACCACTGGAATATTAGCGGAGCAACTCTGTGCTCTAACCCAATCTTTCCCAGTTCTTTCAAGGTGAGGAGCTTCCTAAAGATGGAGCTCAAAATCTCTCAAAGAATAAAATCCAGGCCAAGCTCCAAGGCTTTAGTTTGCAGAGCCAAGAATACGTGAAGGAGGAAATTGTTGCTGGCAATTGATGACAACAAAACAGGATGCAGGGAAGACACAGAAAGCCACCCCACTGTCCAGGGGACACTCACTATTGACCAAGAGCAGAGAAGGGACACAGACACATAGCCAGCCTTTCTTGCCTCTCATGCACCTGGTTTTGTAGCAGCCTTCTCCTCACCTCCATGTAGCCCCTTCCTTTGGTTAATTTCAAGGGATTTCTTTGCAGATAAGTATTGTTGCCTCAATAAAGTCTATGAGTTACAACAGTTTTTGTGTCCTTTGTTCTAAGCAATAGGTGGGAATGCAGAAAGATGGGCAGCGGCATGAAAAGTTTGATGTCTGCAAACTTAGTCAACATGATACTTTCTCATTGAAGCTGATCTCTTTCATCATTTAAGATGTTCCAAGAGCAAATGAGCACACACACATACAAACACACACATACACACACACACACACACACACATATATATATATATGAATGCAGAAACATACACACAAATTCACACATAAACACACACACACTGACACACACATATATTTGCACATGCAAGCACCCAACAAAAACACCTACACAAGCACTCACCATACATATACATGCAACATAGCAACAAGGACTGATCCACACCTGAGCACATGCACAAGCGCACACACACATACACTGATAGGGAAACTACAAATAACAACAATGTGCAAATAAGGGTATGTAAATATGCATATGTACACAACTATTAACACACATACATAAAAACCACACAAAATCAGAAGCAAAAACATACGCTCATTCAGAGTTACACATTCACACAGATGACCACCAATTCACCACACACAGAAACACAGCATATTCACAAACTTGCATAAACACACAGGGAGACACAAATACACACACTCACACACACACATGCACACAAACCATGGAGAGAATTGCTGTTACAATAACTTTTCTGCTGCATAAGGAGTTACTAGGACCTACCTGTGGTATATAAGGCTCTTAGACTCAGCTAGGCTTTGGTGTCATCTCTTGGGCTTATTTCCTCTTTCAGGATCCTTTTCCATCCCAACACACAGTGATATCATGGGAAAATTACAAACTCTGCACTGGTTCAGCTAAATTGGATCACACAAGACCAAGTTCCCAAGTAGGAGGTCTCCAACGTAACCTTCCAAATAGCTCCATGTTAATCCATCATGCTTTCCTCAATCAACCTATCTGGCTAATGCAAAGAAGATCTTGGTAGCTCTAGAGAAAGTCAGTGACCCCTGTTATTACCCAGAAGCTTTTCAAAATATTACAGTTCATATAATATTAAAACATCACACAGGTCAGGCAGTATGAAGCTAGTGAAGTAACCTGCAGGGATTTTCTGAAATGCAGCATTCTGTACAGCTATGAGGAGGAATCTGTCCTGAGCTGCAGGCCCTTGAAGTCATCTTTCAAAGCTCTGTGTAACTACCTAACTGGGTATCCACATAGCAACACTCCTATCATGATGTCAAGTAGATGTGCCAGGTATGGGCCACCTTTCTCCCTCAGTGGACTACAATTTCTAGCAGAGCAGGATACTTTGCTTTTCAATCATCCAGTTTCTCAAAAGAGGCTAACTCCTCAGATAGACTTGTAAATGATCACAGAAGTGAACAACTGGAAGAGATGTAGGTGAACAGATGGATGGGTGGGTGGATAGGTGTATGGGTGTGTCTGTTTATGGTTGCTCAGGTGGGCATCCTGCCCCTGCCGCCTCAACCTACCTGCTGCTTCTTGGCACAGAGGCCACACATCTTCTCAAGGGCCTCCTCACAGAGCCTATTTTTCTCCTGACAGGAATTTTGCAGCACAATATGCTCCCTCTGCAGCTCTCTGTTCTTTTTTCTCAATGTGGTAACTTGCAGTGTCAGCTTAGTCCAGTCAATCATGAGCTGGCAGTTATGAAGGCTGAACCAAAGCCAAAGTATGGTGAGCCCCAGACAGCAAGTATTTGCCTCTCCACATCCAAGTACCATCATCCCTGCAAGGTCAGTGGTCTCCTGAGAGCCCCCGAATGGGGCCTACAGTAGACATTCCAGCATCACCTAGAGGCATGCCAAAAACAGAGACTAGACACATTTCAGAAAGACTCCAACCCTGAAAACCCTGACACCAAAAGGAATTCATGTACCTCCAAGAGCGGGAAGTAGCCCCCATCAGTGTTTATCAGACCATGATATTTGGAAGACATCAGCACATAGAGAGCAAACCATCTTTAAGCTAGGACTGCAGATCTTTCAAAAATCAAGGGTATTCATGGATCCCATCCAAACCAGCTATTTAAATCCACTGCCAGAGTCCCAGAGGACAACCCTTTCATGAGGCAAATATTTTTTTTTTCTATCTAGAGGCTCTTAAGGATGGCAGGAGAGTGTTGGGAGGGGCTCATACTCTCTACACACTGAACAAAAGTGAGTCCAAGTGGTACAAGGCCAAGGACCAAATGGCAGGCTGCTTGCTAAGAGACAGACAGGCTAGAGCTGGAGCCATCACGTTAGATTGAAAACAAAGAAGGGCAGATGCAGTACCATTCAAGTCCTGGGGCCCCAGCCAAGTCAGTCACTGACCTGCGGGATTCAGTGTCCTTAGTCAGCACCTTGTAATCATCCAAGGCCTCACTTAACACCTGGGGCAATTTCAACAGGGCTGACATCACTTTCAGATGTTCCAGATTCAGGATTGCCAGTTCAAAATTGAACCTGTGTTAAGGTAAGGGTCCCAAAAGTGAATAGCCCCATGAACAAACCTCACAGATGACATGAATTTAGGCTGCATCCAGGATTACCCCAGCCCAGGAGATGCTACATCCTGATTCCTAACTACTAGGAAATTCAGGTGCTTATTAAACTTAAGATCCTGAACTCACACCAGCACAGGAAGAGGTATCAATATGAAGGAGCTGGACTGCATGCATGAACACTCTTGATGGCACTGAAGGAATGTATCAGCTTTCTAAGAAGTTCCCAGGAGTCCATGCCACAGACTTGTGCCTTCCAGAAATATTTGATGACATTTCTCCTATGTTTATAGCAGGGACTCTCAACCTTGAGAACTTATTGCTACACAGATGCACAGAGTACATCATAAATATTTCTAAGGATGAGGCTTCATTAACTCCCAAGGAGATTCCAATCTGCCACCAAGGTGAAAACAAGGGACAAGTCCTGTGCTGTCCAAAGAGCAGCTCCATGGGTTCAGCACTGGTGACCTCTGAAAAATATAAGACAGCAAAATTCTCAGGTCCCATCACCTACCACCCATTCCCAGGATCTGAAGTAGTGTGCACAGAAGACAGCACTCATTCATGCTTATGCCTTCAGGAATTTGCTGAATAACACACACACACACACACACACACACACACACACACACACACTGATGCACTGTTAGCATGCCAAATTCAGGGGGTGGCATTGTCTCAGAGTTCAATGAACAAGACCAAGAGGGTCCAGGATGAGCTCCAGCCCTCCAAGTCACAGCTTGAGATAAACCAAGTGGGCCCAGTCTTCTCCATCTCCTCCCAAGAGCAACCAGGCCACATGTACCTGCTGGTCAAGTAAAAGACTCACCATACACACACATCACCCAGCATCTCCCAGAAGCCAACACCTGTTAAGGCCTATAAAATGCATGATGATAGCTCACACACTATTTCCCTATCCTCACACTGAGATTCATGCCTAAGGATCTGCTTTTCATTTGGAGGAAGCACAATAGCCTATGTCCCCAGCCTTCTGGTATTCGTAATGAGGCTTCAGGTTCTGTCTTTCAGATGCACTCAGGAAAATTAGTTTGGGCTTGAAGATGCCATGGAGGTGCAGCCTCTTGTTATGTTGGGAAAGATAAGGTTGACACATAGAGATCAAGACAGTCAACAGAGAACTGGACATAATGACTACCTGTTGTTCAAATCCTTGTCAGTAAAATGGGCCAGGTTCCATGCAGTTTATCCCTCTCACAGGTCATCATCTGTAGCTGAATGATAATTTTCTCCAACTTCATCATCTGCTGCTCCAGCTCATTGATTTTGAAACATTGGGATGATTCCTTCCCAGAAGAGCCTGTTGGTAGAAAACATAAGTGAACTTGCATAGGATAATGGCACAGGGACAGGAGACCATGTTTTGTCACAGCATGAAGTCCATAAACCATGCTCTTCCAATAACCACCCTGGCTAGACATGTGCCTAATTAAGTACTGCAATCTCCCTGGCCCTGCAAGGCATAGCTAGCCCAGACATGAAGATTTAGAGGGGAAGGTCAAGTAATATCTTAAGGGAATGTAGGCAAGTCCCAGAGTCCCTCACTATTAGCACCACCAAGCCGTGATCACATGTCCAAACCCAATGGATCCAAATGTCTCAGTCCTTGACAATTGCCCAGGGGAGTATTTCTCACTGTTATTGGTATCAGATACCTAAGGAACCTACAGAAATCTTCTGAGAATGGAGTACATCAACATGCTTCCCTGAGAGGGACAACTCATTAATCTCTCTGCTGGCCTGCTCCCACCATCAAATAAAATTAAGGGTCTCCAAGAATTTAGCTAGAGTCTTGTCAATTTCTGGCCTCCTGTCAAAATCACCATCACAAATCTTTGACCTGGGTCTGCACTTTAGGAAAGAGAATCAGGAAAGTCCCTTTTCTTCCCAGAAATGATCAGCTGTTGAGCCCACTTCTACAATGCCTAGCTCAAACCCCATATCTTCTGAGAAGCTCACTAACATCTGTCCTCAACTCACTGTGCTTTCCACAGAACCACTTTTTTCTTGTTCTTCTGCACCAAGATGGAAGGCCAGATTCTTGTCTCCTTCTGGCCTCTCCACACTCTCCCTTAGAACTTCCTAATAGCCTGCTCAGCCTAGACAACATTTCTACAGGAGAAACCTATAGGCACTGACCAAATGCCACCAACAGTATTTACTGTTGCCACAACACTAATGACATCACAGAGAATGCAGAGAGCTTGGTAGGAGTCCAGAAAAGGGACAGTTAGGGTCCCCTGGAGCAGCCCATATCAATATCCGAAAAAGCCCTTCCCCATATCCCTCAAAGACAAACTACCCTTTCTACTAGCTTTCTCTGAGAGAAAATAGAAGGCCTTCAGCACTTCTTCCTTCCTATCCATGGAGCACTAAATTTCAACAGAATCCTGTCACTCCTTCATCTAAGGTAGATGAAGGCTCATTTTCAAAACACAGTTAAGCAGTGTCTCTCTTTCTCCTTAAAATCTCTAAGCAATAAAATAATTAGTAAAGTTTTCCAGGAAATTATCTCAGGATATTAGGGAAGAAACATCAGTCCCCCTATCATCAATAAACATGACATGAATGATCCATTCAGCTGTTATAATGTCCTGGGGATGTGGGAGATGTGGGGGTTCCTGTCAAAACAAAGAGAGGTAATAATGGAAACTTCCATCAAAGATTTAGCAGAAGGCATCTCAGCCTTGATGTTAATAATGGTGTGGGAAGGAAGGCAGAGAAGGCGTCTTAATTGTCGGAAGGCTCACGAAACGAAGTTTGGATAAAGCAGTCAGGGTTAGCAGATAATCTGCTCATGGGTGAGAGTTAAAAGAACTAGTAACAATCGGAGGCAGGGCAAGATGGCGATGCCGGGAGGACTCTAATTCTGAAGAGCAGCACAGCAGGATTGGCACAGTGACCAGCAATCAGAACTCGCAGCCATAAAACACAAGTGATTGTGTTTCACAGGTGAAAGGATACCCCAGGGTGGGGGATTCATTCAGCTTTAACTCACCTGGCTAAACCTCGGAAGAGATCCCGGTTTTGCCAGGCGCTTGGTCTCCAGCCCAGAGCTACATGCCAGCGCTATCTGGTCATGGTCCCAGACTGAACTGTGGGCCCACAACACCATAGACTGGATTTCCCAGTCGAGAGATAACCCCACGAAGCAGGAAACAATTGGGACCGACCTTAGGTTACCCAGACATCCCCTGGAAAAGACTCAGGTTCCGCGGGAGCCCCAAGAGCAAGCCCGGACCCAGAGCCAGGACCCAGGAGCCTGCACACAGCCATGCCTGCTTGCCTGATTCGCCGCCTCAAATAGAACTGTGGGCACCTGGGTACCAGGGCACGAGGCACCAGAGATTGCATTTCACTGGCAGGTGCAAACCCACAGGGAGGGAAACGGCTCTGATCTCAGAGCACTCAGCTGACACCCCCACCCCGAAATGGTCTAGGGAAAATTACCCAGTTTAGGGAGCCGCCACCCCAGACAGAACAGCGGTCCCGAAAGCAAAGACTGCATGTCTCTGGCAGGAGGAAACCCCCAGCGGAGGAGGTTGTCAGCTCTAATGCTTAGGACACCCAGCAACAAAACACTTCCTGGACTCACGCAGACTCTATCGCAGGCAGGAGCACTGTGCTCTGCCACCATTATTGAGTTCCCCTAGGGCACTGGGAAACACAGCTGCATCCTCAGACCTAAAAAAGCCAGAGAGCCATTACAGCAGCCCTCAGATACTGTGCCATGAACAAACAGTTATCCCTAGCTAGACTGTCAAAACTGTGGGAATCCCTGGTCCTTCAAGAGGGCTGCACCCACAGTATCTGAACCAGAGCAGTGCCTGCAGCCGCCATCCCAGACATGGACACACAGCTTCTGGTCCAGACTGAGGCACCCAGCCTCCAGACCAGAACAGTGCCCCCCAGGCACCAACTCAACCTAGGTGAACATTCTCTAGGTCCAGAGCAGAGCAATAAGCCTCTGGCCCAGAAACTTGCTGAGTGCACCTCTCACTTTCCCAGACAGAACTGTGCGCCCCAGGATAACAGACTGAGTTTCCCTGTTGGGAGAAAACCCCACAGCTAGGGAATCAGCAGGTTCTTCAAGAGGACTGTACATGGAAATTTAGTGATCAGCAGCACACTAAATTTATATCAAGAAACACAGCAGTGGGGCAGCTGTCTTGAGAAATTCTATGGGTAAGAGGAGATCCCCCCCCTTGCCTAACATAGACCACAGCTACTACTCAGGGCTATAAACCTGAGGTGAGCAGTGGCAACTCCTGAGAAATACTGGCCATACAGTGACCATAACAAAAAAGCAGAGAAGGACTCCTTCAGGAAAAATCATCTTCCAGCCAAGGGGATACACCCTACCTCAGGACTCCAGGAAGCACAGAAACTAACAGCCAACACCTAAATCAGCCCAATGGGTAGAGGTCAGCGTAAAGGCTCAACCAACAAAAGACAGAAAATATGGCATCTCCAGAACCCAGCCATCCAGAGGCAAACAGCCCTGAACAATGCAGCATAATAGAAAATCAAGAAGATGACCTTACATCTATGTTGATGAAGAGGATAATAGAGGAAGCAAATAAAATACATAAAGAATTAGAGGAAGATAAAACCAAACAAATCATAGCTATCCTTAAAGAAATGGAGGAAGATAAAGACAAGCAGATTAGGGCCATCCGTGAAGAAATACAGGAAGATAAGGCCAAACAGCTTGTGGCCTTCAGAGAATAAATAATTAAATGACTGAAAGAAATAAAAGAGACAGTTTAGTTGAAGGAACTAAAAGAAAAAGAGGAAAATACAGGCAGACAGGTGAAGGAAGTAAACAAAACAACTCAAGACCTGAAGATTGAACTAGAAAAATTAAAGAAAATACAAATGGAGGAAATAATGGAGAGAAAAAATTTAGGGAAGAAAACAGGAACTACAGAGGTAAGCATAACCAACACAATACAAGAAATGGAAGAATCTCAGGTATAGAAGATACAATGGAAGAAATCGATGTATCTGTCAAAGAAAATATTAAATCCAAAAAATTCCTGACACAGACCGTCCAAGAAATCCAAGACAATATGAAAAGACAAAACCTAAGAATAATAGGAATAGAGGAAAAAGAAGACTCCCTTCTCCAAGGCCCAGAAAATATTTTCAACAAAATCATTGAAGAAAATTTCCCCAAGTTAAAGGAGAAGCCAATAAGGATACATGAGGCCTACAGAACACCCAACCAATTTGACCAGAAAAGAAAATCCTCCCGCCACATAATAATCAAAACAGTAAGTATACAGAACAAAGGAAAAATACTAAAAGCTGCAAGGGAAAAAGGCCAAGTAACATATAACGGTAAACCCATTAGAATCACACCTGAATTTTCAACAGAAACTATGAAAGCCAGAAGGGCCTGGACAGATATCATGCAGACCCTAAGAGAACACAGATGTCAACCCAGGCTACTATACCCTGCAAAACTCTCAGTCCTCATAGATGGAGAAAACAAGATATTCAATGACAAAAACAAATTTCAACAATACCTACACACAAATCCAGCATTACAGAAGACACTGGAAGAGAAAATACAACCCAAGAAAATTAGCTTCTGTCAAGAAAACACAGGAAATAATTAACCTTACTACAGTAAAACAAAAAGCAAACAAGCACACAACCTTATGAACACAGCGAACATCAAAATCAAAGGATCTAACAGCCACTGGTCATTAATCTCTCTCAACATCAATGGACTCAACTCCCCAGTAAAAAGACAAAGATTAACAGAATGGATACGTAAACAAAACCCAAATCTGTTGCATACAAGAAACACACCTAAGGCACAAAGATAGACATTACCTGAGGGTAAAAGGTTGGAAGACCACTTTCCAAGCAAATGGACCCAAGAAACAAGCAGGAGTAGCCATTCTAATATCTGATAAAATAGACTTTCAATCAAAATAAATAAAAAGAGATGAGGAAGGACACTTCATACTCATCAAGGGAAAATTCCACCAGGAAGACATCACAATCCTGAACATCTATGCCCCAAATTCAAGAGCACCCACGTTTGTAAAAGAAACATTGATAAAATTTAAACCACAAATAGATACCCACACATTAATTGTGGGAAACTTCAATACCCCACTCTCAACAAAGGACAGGTCAACAAATCAGAAATTAAACAAAGAAACAATAACTCTGACAGCAGTCATGAATCAAATGGACCTCACAGACATTTACAGAACTTTACACTCAAACACAAAAGAAATTACCTTCTTCTCAGCACCTCATGGAACCTTCTCCAAAATAGACCATATAGTTGGTCACAAAGCAAGCCTCAACAGATACAAGAAGATTGAAATAATCCCTTGTATCTTGTATGATCACCATGGAATAAAGCTGGACTTCAACAACAACAGAAATAGCTTTTGGCTATTTCTTTGCTTTTTGCCTACACACACATGGAAACTGAACAACTTGCTACTAAATGACAGCTGGGTCAGGGAAGAAATAAAGAAAGAAATTAACGTCTTCCTAGAAATCAATGAAAATGAAAACACAACATACCCAAACTTGCGGGACACAATGAAAGCAGTGCTAAAAGGAAAGTTCATAGGACTAAGTGCCTTCAAGAAGAAATTCGAGACAGCTCATTCAAGCAACTTAATGGCCCACTTAAAAACCCTAGAAAAAGAAGAAGCAGACACACCAAAAAGGAGTAGATGGTTCGAAATAATCAAATTCAGGGCTGAAATCAATCAATTAGAAACAAATAAAACAATTCAGAGAATCAATGAAACCAAGAGCTGGTTCTTTGAGAAAATCAACAAGATCGACAAACCCTTAGCCAAGCTAAATAAAAGGCAGAGAGACATAACCCAAATCAACAAAATCAGAAATGAAAAGGGGGACATAACTACAGACACTGAGGAAATCCAAACAATCATTAGGACTTACTTCAAAAGTCTATACTCAACAAAATTTGAAAATCTAAATGAAATGGACAATTTTCTTGATCAATTTGACTCACCAAAGCTGAATCAGGACCAGGTAAATCAATTAAATAGTACTATATCCCCCAAAGAAATAGAAGCAGTCATCAAAAGTCTCCCATCCAACAAAAGCCCAGGACCAGATGGCTTCAGCGCAGAATTCTACCAGACCTTCAAAGAAGAGCTAACTCCAATTCTCTTCAAACTATTCCACAAAATAGAAACAGAAGGAACATTACCAAACTCATTCTATGGAGCCACAATCACCTTGGTACCTAAACTGCACAAAAACTCAACAAAGAAAGAGAATTTCAGGCCAATCTCCCTTATGAACATTGATGCAAAAATACTTAACAAAATACTTGCAAACCGGATCCAAGAACACATCAAAGATATTATCCACTATGACCAAGTAGGCTTCATCCCAGGTATGCAGGGGTCATTCAATATATGGAAATCCATCAATGTGATCCACCATATTAAAAAACTGAAAGAAAAAAAAAAACACATGATAATCTCCCTAGATGCTGAAAAAGCATTTGACAAATCCAACATCCATTCATGTTTAAAGTACTGGAGAGATCAGGGATAAAAGGCACATATCTAAACATAGTAAAGGTGATATGCAGCAAGCCTATAGCCAACATCAAACTGAACGGAGAGAAACTTAAAGCAATCCTACTGAAATCAGGGACAAGACAAGGCTGCCCACTGTCTCCATATCTCTTCAACATAGTGCTGGAAGTCCTTGCTAGAGCAATAAGACAGTCGAAGGAGATCAAGGTGATACAGATGGGAAAGAAAGAAGTCAAATTATCACTATTTGCAGATGATATGATAGTGACACCCAAAACTCTACCAGGGAACTCCTACAGCTGATAAACACCTTCAGCAAAGTGGCCGGATACAAAATTAACTCAAAAAAATCAGTAGCACTCCTGTATACAGAAGACAAAAGGGCTGAGAAAGAAATTAGAGAAACAACACCATTCACAATAGCCACAAATGACATAAAGTACCTTGGTGTAACCCTAACCAAGCAAGTCAAAGACTCGTATGAAAAAAAATTTCAAGTCTCTGAAGAAAGAATTAGAGGAAGAAATGAGAAGATGGAAAGATCTCCCATGCTCATGGCTTGGCAGGATTAACATAGTAAAAATGGCCATCTTACCAAAAGCAATCTACAGATTTAATGCAATTCCCATCAAATTGCTAACACAATTCTTTACAGACCTGGAAAGAAAAATTCTCAACTTCGTATGTAGTAACATGAAACCGAGAATTGCTAAAACAATCCTCTACAATAAAAGATCTTCTGGAGGTATCTCCATCCCTGATCTCAAGCTGTACTATAGAGCAACAGTTATGAAAACTGCATGGTACTGGATTAGAAACAGAATGGTGGATTAATGGAACTGAACAGAAGACTCAGAAATAAACCCACACACTTATCTACGCCTGATTTTTGACAATGATGCCAAAACCATTCAATGGAAAAAAGATAGCATCTTCAACAACTGGTGCTGGTCCAACTGGATGTCTACATGTAGAAAAATGAAAATAGATCCATACTTATCACCCTGCACAAAACTGAAGTCCAAGTGGGTCAAAGACCTCAACATAAAACCAGACACATTAAATCGGCTAGAAAAAAAAAAAGTGGGGATACCCTAGAAGTCATTGGTACAGGAGAAAACTTCCTGAACAGAACACCAACAGCACAGGCTCTAAGAGCAACAATCAATAAATGGGACCTCATGAAATTGAAAAGCTTCTGTAAAGCAAAGGACACCATCATCAAAACAAGGTGACTGCCTACAGATTGGGAAAGAATCATCACCAACCCTTTATATGACAGAGGACTCCTATCCAATATATATAAAGAACTAAACAAACTGAAAAACAATAAACCAAGTAATCCACTTAAAAATTGGAGAACAGAGCTAAAGAGAGAATTCTCTGTAGAGGAATATCAAATGGCAGAGAAGCACTTAAAGAAATGCTCAACCTCATTAGCCATTAGGGAAATGCAAATCAAAACAACCCTGAGATTTCACCTTATACCCATCAGAATGGCCAAGATGAAAAACACAAGGGACAACACATGATGGAGAGGTTGTGGAGAAAGGGGAACCCTTCTCCGCTGCTGGTGGGAATGTAAACTGGTACAACCACTTTGGAAATCACTCTGGCGCTTTCTCAGACAACTAGGAATAGCGCTTCCTCAAGATCCAGCCATACCACTCCTAGGCATATACCCAAAAGAGGCGCAAGTACACAAAAAGGACATTTGCTCAACCATGTTTGTAGCAGCTTTATTTGTAATAGCCAGAAGCTGGAAACAACCCAGATGCCCCTCAACTGAAGAATGGATGCAAATACTGTGGTACATCTATACAATGGAGTATTACTCAGCAATGAAAAATAAGGAAATCATGAAATTTGCAGGTAAATCGTGGGACCTGGAAAGGATCATCCTGAGTGAGTTGTCCCAGAAGCCAAAAGACATGCATGGTATATACTCACTCATATAAACATACAACACCTCATTTCACCTCAGGTGAAAGAGAGATGTGTAGAAAAATGGTGTCTTTCATATGTTGTATCACAATGGCAAGACATGCTAGATGAGGTTAGCTACCTCAAGAATACCCAATTAGAGAAGTGAAGTGACAGCTCATTCACTAACCTCTACTTGTTGTGAGCTCCAACCTGGCACACAGAAGGGTGGTCAGCAAGTAATCAGACAGGTGATACTTTGCCCTAGCTGGTTCTGAGAGACTTGAGTCTCCCCCACTGTGGAGGTCAACTCTCCCATCTCTCTATAGAGAGGTGAGTGTGTCATGATCAGCTAGGTTCTTCTGCCTCCCTGCACAAGCTGACCCAGGGATCAGCCTGCTCAGGCTTACTCACAGCCTCACAATATGCAACTTGGTTTTAGAGCCCTCAGCCTTGTGCTTTCAGAAGCCATGAGAAAACTGATACTGTCCACAAGCAGTCAGGTAGTTTACAGATGTCCAAGTCATTTGCTGGATGCTTCAGATTTATGCTTGGGGCTGACCTATTGAGGGATAGTTGCCATACATTGGCCAAGACCAGGCCTCCAGGGACACAGTCCAGCATGCAGGCAAAGGCAAGTGCTGCGAAAGTTTCTGAGTTGTTGTAGAGTCCTGAGTGGATAACATCAGACTCAATTCTGTTTTAAAATAGTCCCTGGTAGAGACCATCAAGTTGAGGCCACACTGTGGTTCATGAGTAGATCATGAGCAAAATTTATGTATGAATATAGAGATAATGATGGTGGAGAAGACAGGAGAAGAAAAGAGTGACAGAGGGTGAGAGAGAGAGAGAGAGAGAAGGAAAGAGACAGAAATAGAAACAGAGACAGAAGGAGACACAAAGAGAGACAGAGAAAGAGAGTCAGATGCAGAAAGACAGAGCGAGAGACAGAAACAGTGAGAGAGACAGTGACAGAGAGAGACAGAAAAAGAGAGGGAGAGAGAGAGAGCACTAATTAGAGAATATGCCATGAGCACATGAAGCCAGAGATGAGTCAATGGTTGTAGAAGGCAAAGTATGAGAAATTGCCTGTAAATCCCAGCAACTAAGAGACCTGGAGCCAATGTGTTTTGCAGGTGAGAGGAAACCCGCAGGGCATGAGAATCAGTTGGGTCCACTCTAAGGTCAACCAGGCAAAACCCGGAAGAGATCGCTGGTTGTGCAGGCATCTGTGGTCTGTGGTCTGGAGAGACCACAGCCACATGCTTGCGTGTCCTGATGAACCTCCCAGGCTGAATGTTGTGCACAAAAACACCAGAGACTGGAAGACCCAGTAGAGAGAAAACCCTACAGGGAAGGAAGGCAATGGGGCTGGCCACTGGTCAGCCAGTCTTTACCGGGAAAACGTTTTGCAGTCCAGCAGTAGAGCCAGCATCATTGAACTGGGATACAGCTGCGAGTACAGACAGTTGCTGTATGTCCATCTCTCCAGCACAGACAGAGCTGTGCACCCCAGGGCAACAGAAACTGGCAGTCCCTGTTGGGAGAAAAAACCACAGAGAAGGAAGGAAAGGGTACTGACGTGGATCTCCCAGTCTTTCCCTGCAATAAGTCTTGTAGACTGATGGGTATGAGCTGCCATCACTGACCTGGGCTCCAGCTGCCAGCATAGACAGTTGCTGTGCTCTCAGATGTGCACCCCAGGACACCAGAGACTTGGAGTCATTGTTGGGAGAAATTCTCACAGGGAACTAAGCAAACACGTTACGGCCACTCGTAAAGAAAAAAAGGAAATTGCAGTCAAACAGTTTCTGGCCTTTAGAGAAGAAATGCTTAAATCACTGAAAGAAATAAAAGAAACAGAGGATTCTTCAAACAAACAGGTAAAGGTATCGAAGGAAATACAGGAAAATATACTCAAACAGGTGAAGGAAATGAAAAAAAAAAAACGTTTCAAGATCTGAAGATAAAATTAGAAAAAATTAAAGAAAACACAAATGGAGGAAATTGTGGAGAGAAAGAACTTAGGGAAGAAACAGGAACTGCAGAGGTTAGCATAACCAATAGACTACAAGAGATGGAAGAAAGAATCTCAGGTGGGGAATATACAATGGAAGAAATAGATGTGTCTGTCAATGAAAATGTTAAATCTAAAAATTTCCTGCCACAGACCGTCCAAGAAATTCAAGACAACATAAAAAGAGAAAACCTGAGAATAATAGGAATAGAGGAAAAAGAAGATTCTCTGCTCTAAGGCCCAGAAAATATTTTCAACAAAATCATTGAAGAATATTTCCCCAACTTAAAGGAGATGCCAATAGGAATACAAGAGGCCTACAGAACACCCAATAAATTAAACCAGAAAAAAAAATCCTCCTGCCACATAATAATCAAAACAGTAAGTATACAAAACAAAGAAAAATTACTAAAAGCTGCAAGGTAAGAAGGCCAAGTAACATATAATGGCAAACCCATTAGAATTACACCTGATTTTCAACAGAGACTATGAAAGCCAAAAGGGCCTGGTCAGGGATCATACAGACCCTAAGAGAACACAGATGTCAGCCCAGGCTACTATACCCAGCAAACCTCTCAGTCATCATAGACAGAGAAAACAGGATATTCAATGACAAAAACAAATTTCAAAAATAGCTACACACAAATCCAGCATTACAAAAGACACTAGAAGGAAAAGTACAACCCAAGAAAACTAGCTGCTTTCAAGAAAACACAGGAAATAATTAACCCCACTACAGAAAATTTAAAAAAAAAAAGCAACCAAGCACATTACCTTTTCATCACTGCAAACATCAAAATCAAAGGATCTAACAGCCACTGGTCATTAATCTCTAGCAACAACTATGGTCTCAATTCTCCAATAAAAAGACACAGACTAACAAAATGGATGGGTAAACAAAACCCAGCAATCTTTTGCATACAAGAAACACACCTAAGTCACAAAGGTAGACATTACCTGAGGGTAAAAGGTTGGAAGACAGCTTTCCAACCAAATGCAACCAAGAAGCAAGCAGGAGTAGACATTCAAATATTTGATAAAATAGACTTTCAACCAAATTAATAAAAAGAGATGGGGAAGGACACTGCATACTCATTAAGGGAAAATTCCACCAGAAAGATAACAAAATTCTGAACACCTATGCCCCAAATACAAAGGCACCCACAGGTGTAAAAGAAACATTGATAAAACTTAAACCACACATAGATCCCCACATATTAGTAGTGGAAGACTACAACACCCCACTCTCAACAAAGGACAGGACAACAATACAGAAAATATAAAAAGAAACAATGTCTCTGACACAGGTCATGAATCAAATGGACCTAACAGACATTTACAAAACCTTACACCCAAACAAAAAATAATTTACCTTCTCAGCACCTCATGGAATCTTCTCCAAAATAGATCATATAGTTGGTCACAAAGCGAGCATCAACAAGATTCAAATAATCCCTTGTATCCTATCTGATCACCATGGAATAAAGCTGGACTTCAACAACAACAGAAATAATAAAAAGCCTACACACACAAGGAAACTGAACAACTTGCAACTAAATAACAGCTGGGTCAGGGAAGAAATAAAGAAAAAAAAAATAAAGTCTTCCTAGAACTCAATGAAAATGAAGGCACAACATACCCAAACTTGTGGGACACAATGAAAGCAGTGCTAAGAGGAAAGTTCATAGGAGTAAGTGCCTTCAAGAAGAAATTTGAGACAGCTCATTCAAGTAACTTAATGGCTCACTTAAAATCCCTAGAAAAAGAAGAAGTAGACACACAAAAAAGGAGTAGATGGCAGGAAATAATCAAACTCAGGGCTGAAATCAATCAATTAGAAACAAATAAAACAATTCAAAGAATTAAAGAAACCAAGAGCTGGTTCTTTGAGAAAATCAACAAGACAGAGAAACCCTTAGCCAAGCTAACTAAAAGGCAGAGAGACACCATCCAAATCGACAAAATCAGAAATGAAAAGAAGGACATAACTACAGACACTGAGGAAATCCAAACAATCATTAGGACTTACTTCAAAGTCTGTATGAAAAAAAAAAAAAGTCTGTAGGCCACAAAATTTGAAAATCTAAATGAAATGGACATTTTTTTTTATCGATTCTGCTTACTAGAGCTCAATCAGGACCAAGTAAATCAAGTAAATATTCCCCAAGGATATAGAAGTGTTCATCGAAAGCCTCCCATCCAAAAAAAAAAAAAAAAAAAAAAAAAAAAAAAAGCACAGGACCAGATGGTTTCAGCACGGAATTCTACCAGGCATTCAAGGAAGTGCTAACTCCAGCTCTCTTCAAACTATTCCACAGAACAGAAGAAACATTACCAAACTCAATCTATGAAGCCACAGTCACCATGGTACCTAAACCTTACAAAGACCCAACAAAGAAAGAGAATTTCAGGCCAATCTCCCTTATGAACATTAATGCTAAAATACTCAACAAAACACTTGAAAACGGAATACAGGAACGGAACTCATCAAACATATCATCCACCATGACCAATTAAGCTTCATCCCACGTATGCAGGGGTGGTTCAATACAGAAATAAATCAATGTAATCCACCATATAAACAAACTGAAAGATAAAAACCACATGATAATCTCCCTAAATGCTGAAAAATCATTTGACAAAATCTAACATCCACTCATGTTTAAAATATTGGAGAGATCAGGCATACAAGGCACATATCTAAACATAGTAAAGGCAATCTACAGCAAGCCTATACCAACATCAAACTAAACAGAGGAAAACCTAAAGAAATCCCACTGAAATCAGGGACAAGACAAGGCTGCCCACTCTCTCCATATCTCTTCAACATAGTGCTGGAAGTCCTTGCTAGAGCAATAAGACAGTTGACAGAGATCAAGGGATACAAATTGAAAAGGAAGAAGTCAAATTATCACTATTTGCAGATGATATGATAGTATACCTGAGTGACCCCAAAAATTCTACCAGGGAACTCCTACAACTGATAAATACCTTTAGAAATATGTCTGGATACAAAATTAACTCAAAAGAACCAGTAGTCCTGCATAGAAAAGACAAAAGGACTGAGAAAGAAATTAGGGAAAAAACACCCTTCACAACAGACACAAATGACATGAAGTACCTTGGTTTTACCCTAATCAACCAAGTCAAAGACTTGTAAGAAGAAAAAAGAAGCTTTCATGTCTCTGAAGAAAGAAATAGAAGCTCTCAGAAGATCGAAAGACCTCCCATGTTCATGGCTTGGCAGGATTTACATCCTAAAAATGGCCGTTTTACCAAAAACAATCTACAGATTCAATGCAATTCCCATCAAAATACCAACACAATTCTTTACAGACCTAGAAAGAATAATTCTCAACTTCATATGGAATAACAAGAAACCCAGAATTGCTAAAACAATCCTCTAAAATAAAAGATCTTCTTGAGGCTCTCCATCCCTGATCTAAGCTGTACTATAGAGCAACAGCTATAAAAACTGCATGGTACTGGCATAGAAACAGAATGGTTGATCAATGGAACCAAATAGAAGAACCAGAAATAAACCCACAAACATATGGACACATGATCTTTGACAAAGATGCCGATATCATACAATGGAAAAAAGATAGCATTGTCAACAAATGGTGCTGGACTAACTGGATATCTACATGTAGAAAAATGCAAATAGATATATAATTATCATCCTGCACAAGACTAAAGTCCAAGTGGATCAAAGTCCTCAACATAAAACCAGACACACTAAATCGGTTAGAAGAAAAAGTGGGGAAGACCCTAGAACTCATTGGTATAGTAAAGAACTTACTGAACAGAAAATAAACAGCTCTAAGAGCAACAATCAATAAATGGGACGTTATGAAACTGAAAACCTTTTGTAAAGCAAAGGACACCACCATCAAACAAAATGACTGCCTACAGATTGGGAAAGAATCTTCACCAACCCTTTACCTGACAGAAAGCTAATATCCAGTATATATAAAGAAGTAAAGAAACTGAAAAGCAATAAACAAAGTAATCCAATTAAAAAATGGGGATCAGAGCTAAGCAGAGAATTCTCAGCAGAGGAAAAACTCAAGTGACAACACATGCTGGAGAGGTTGTGGAGAAAGGGGAAGCCTCCTCCATTGCTGGTGGGAATGTAAACTAGTACAACCACTTTGGAAGTCAATTTGGCACTTTCTCAGACAATTAGGAATAGTGCTGCCTCAAGACCCAGCTATACCACTGCTAGGTATATACCCAAAATTTGCTCAAGTACACAACAAGGACATTTGCTCAACCATGTTTGTAGCAGCTTTACTTGTAATATTCAGAACCTGGAAACAACCCAGATGTCCATCAACGGAGGAATGGATACAGAAATTGTAGAATTTTTACACAATGGAATACTATTCAGCAATCAAAAAGATTGCAAATGGTGGGATCTAGAAAAGATCATTCTGAGTGAAATATCCCAGAAGGAGAAAGACAAACATGGTATATATTCACTTATAGAGACCTACAAGATATGATAAATATAATGTAATCTATACATTTAAAGAAGATAAACAATAAAGTAGACATGGGGTAAGATAATCAATCCTCCCTTAGAAAGACAAATGGGATATGCATTGGACAAATGACAGGAGTCTACCTCAGAAGGCATCTGAAAGACTCTACCTAGCAGTGTTTCAAAACAGATACTAAGACTCATAACCAAAACTTTTGCAGAAGGGGAGTTACTATGATGTCTAAAGGATAGGAGCTCCACAAGGACCAAATATATCTACGCCTGGGGTATTTTCTGAGACAGACACTCTGCCAAGGACCATGTATGGATAAAACCTAGAATCTTTGGAAAAGGGCAAGGAGGAGATGAGAGAGTGTGGGTGGGATTGGGGGGAATAAGGGAGAGGGATACAGCTGAGATACAGAGTTAATAAAATGTAACTAATAATATAACATAAAAATATATAAGGAATGGGGAAGAGAGCTAAACTGAGAATTCTCTGTAGAGGAATATTGAATGGCAGAGAAACACTTCAAGCACTGTTCAACGTCATTAGCCATTAGGGAAATGCAAATCAAAACGACTCTGAGATTTCAACCTACACCCATCAGAATGACCAAGATAAAAAACTCAAGTGATAACACATGCTGGAGAGGTGGTGGAGAAAGGGGAACACTCCTTCACTCCTGGTGGGAATGTAAACTTGTACATCCAATCTGGAAATCAATCTGGTGCCTTCTCATACAACTAGATATAGTGCTTCCTCAAGATCCAGCCACACCGTTCCTAGGCATATATCCAAAAGAGGCTCAAGTACACAATAAGGACATTTGCTTACCCATGTTTTAGCAGCTTTATTTGTAATAGCCAGAAGCTTGAAACAGCCCAGATGCCCTTCACCTGAAGAATGGATGCAAAAATTATGGTACATCTACACAATGGAATATTACTCAGCAATGAAAAATAAGGAAATCATGAAATTTGCAGGTAAATGGTGTAACCTGGAAAGGATCATCCTGATTGAGCTGTCCCAGAAGTAGAAAGACACACAAGGTATATACTCACTCATACAGACATATAACATAAGATAAACCTACTAAAATTTGTACATCTAAAGAAACTAATCAAGAGAGAGGACACTGACTAAAATGTTCAATCAACATCCCAAAAGGCAAAGAGGATGGACAACAGAAGAAGAAGAAAACAGGAAACAACCTAAGAACCTGCCACAGAGGGCCTCTGAAAGTTTCTGCCCTGCAGACTATCAAAGCAGACACTGAGACTTATGGCCAACTGTTGGGCAGAGTGCATAGAATCTAATGCAAGAAGTCAGAAATAGTAAGATCTGGTGAGGACAGGAACCCCTCAAGGAGAGCAACAGAACCAGAAAATTTGAACACAGGGGTCTTCTTAGAGACTCATACTCCAACCAAGTACCAGGCATGGAGATAACCTAGAACCCCTGCACAGATGTAGCCTATGGCAGTTTAGTGTCCATGTTGGTTACATAGTAATGGGAAGAGGGACTGCCTATGACATAATCTGATTGGCCTGATCTTTGATCACATCCCCCTGAGGGGGAAGAAGCCTTACCATGGCACAGAAAATGACAATGCAGCCACTCATAATGTGATCTGATAGACTAAGATTAGAAGGAAGGAGAGGAGGACCTCCCTATCAGTGGACTTGGGGAGGGGCATGCCTGAAGAAGGGTAGTAGTTGGGATCTGGAGGAGAGGAGGGTGGGGCTTATGGGTGATACAAAGTGAATAAAGTATAATTGATAAAAGTTAAAAGGAAAAAAAATATATATATATGAATTTAGAGAAAACAACTACCTTCACAATAGCCACAAATAATATAAAATATTGTGGTGTATATCTAACCAAGCAAGTGAAAGACGTGTATGACAAAAATTTCAAAGCTCTGAATGAAGAAATTGAAGAAGATATCAGAAGATGGAAAGACCTCCCATGGTCATGGATAGGTAGGATTAACGTAGTAAAAATGGTCATCTTATCAAAAGGAATCTACAAATTCAATGCAATTCCCATTAAAATTACAATATAATTCTATACAGACCTTGAAAAAACAATTCTCAACTTCCTATGGAAAAATAAAAAACCCAAGATAGGAAAAAATCCTGTAGAATACCTTCTTCTGAAGGTATCACTATCCCTGATTTCAAATTGCATTATAGATTAATAGCAATAAAAAAACTGCATGGTATTACCATAAAAATAGACAGGTTAATTAATAGAAATTAGTCAAAGACCTATAAATAAATCCACATAATTACAGACACTTGATTCTTTTCCAAAAAATCCACAAACACTCAATAGAAAAAAAAAAGAAATCATATTCCACAAATGGTGCTGATTTAACTGGATAGTTACATGTAGAAGAATTCAGATTGATCCATATTTATCACCTTACACAATCTTTAAGTCCACGTGGATCAAAGATATGAATATAAAACCAGACACACTAAATCTAATGGAAGAGAAATTTGGGAGGAGCGTTGAACTCATTGGCACAGACAACAACATTCTGAACAGAACACCAACAGCACAGGCTCTAAGATCAACAATTAATAAGTGGGACCTCATGAAACTTAAAAGCTTCTTTGAGGCAAAAGACACAGTAAACAGAACAAAATGGCAGCTTACAACTGGTGAAATTTCTTCAACAATCCTACATCTGACAGAGAGCTAATATCCAAAATATTTGAAGAACTCCAGAAATTAAACACAAACAAACCAAAATTTTCAGTTAAAAATGGAGTACAGAGCTAAACAGAGAATTCTCAACAGAATAATCTCAGATGGCTGAGAAGCAGTGAAAGAAATACTCAATGTCCTTAGTCATCAGGTAAATACAAATATAACAGCTCTGAGAATCCATCTTACACATGTCAGAATGGCCAGGATCAAAAACTCGAGCGACAGCACATGCTAGTGAGGCTGTGGAGCAAGGGGAACCCTCCTTCATAGCTGATGGGAGTGTAAACTTGTACAAACACCTTGGAAATCCATCTGACACTTTCGTAGAAAATTTGGGACAGCTCTACCTCAGATCCAGCTATCCCACTCCTGGGCATATACCCAAGAGATGCCCCTCCATTCAATAAGACCATTTGCTTAACTATATTCATTGAAGTGTTCTTCTTAATTGTCTAAACTGTCAACTACGCAGATGTCTCTCACCTAATGACTGGATAATGAAATATTGTCACATTTATGCAATGGATTTTCCTCAGCTATTAAAAACAAAGAAATCATAATATGTTCAGGAAAATCGATGGAGCTATAAAAGATCATCCTGAACACAGTAACCCAGAAAGACACACATGGTATGTAAGCACTTATAAGTGGATATTAGACATATAGTACAGGATAGCCATACTACAACTCATAGAACCAAAGAAGATAAGTAACAAAGAGGACCTGAGGGAGGATACTTAAATATCACTCAGAAGAGGAAATAAAATAGATAGTGGTAGTGTTTGAAGAGAGGGAACAGGTTTGAATAATAAGCATAGAGAGAAATAAGGGTAAAAATCAAACTAGGGAAAGGGGGCAGGAAGACAGAGGGCTTGTAAAGAGAATAAACCTGTGGTCCGGAACATCTCTGAGACAAGTGGGAGACCTAAGATGGGTTAGGCTCCTTGGAGCACATAGAGGTGACTCTAGCTGAGATTCTTAGGGACCATCGAGACTGAAGAGGCCACCCTCTGACTAGACTGAACTCCTAGTGGAGTGAGGGGATCCTACCCTCAAAATTTTTGACTCAGAATTTAACCTGCTACAAGATGTACAGGGAGAAAAATAAAGCAAAGATTGATGAAATGTCCAGCCAATGCCTTGCCCAACCTGAGACTCAACCCCTGGGAGAGTGACAATTGCTAACACTATTAACACTCTGCTATGCTTACTTGGGGAGTGGGGGAAGAGAAGGACCCAGATGGGACAGGAGCTGCAAAAGAAGATCAACAGAGCCAAATAATCTGGGCCCAGGGCTGCTTTTGTAGCACCAACCAAGTACCATGCAGTGACTCGACCAAGGGTCCTTACACATATGTGTAAGAGTAGCTTGGATAAAAGAGAGAATGGGAAGGGGAGGAGGAAAAGGAGGGCTTATGATCAGCAGAAAAAGTGAATAAATAAGTAATAAATAAACAAAATACTGAGTTTTTTTCATTGAAATTATTCAGCTTCCAATACATAACCACCATTGTGAAACTGGAGTACTTTCTATGTCCATATGTAAATATCCTGAAACTATTATGTGGTCTGTTTATATCTTAACTATGTCTAATTCTGCATGTCACTTTATGAAGATGTGCTTCCAATTTTAACCATATTAATGCACTTACATTAGTTCTTATTAGTTCTAAATTTTAGCCATTTAATTAATAGTCTACAGCATTACTATACAAATTTTTCATTTTGATACTGATAATATACACATTTTTTTATAATTTCTAGTATAAATAATTATACAAAGCACATCATTTTATGTTTTATGTGTACAGGTGCAAGACGTTGTTTTATAAATGTAAAACATTTATAAAATGTTTTTATAAATTTATAAAACTTTTATAAATGTAAAAGTTTTACATTTATACATTGTACCTTATTATAGATAAAAAAAAATCATGTAATGGGTTGTAAATGCTTAAAATGCAGCCACTTTTGATGAGAACTGATAGACTAAGATCAGAAAGAAGAGGAGAACCTCCCCTATCAGTGGACTTGGGGAGTGGCATGCATGCAGAAAGGGGAGGGAGGGTGGGATCGGGAGGGGAGGAGGGAGGGGCTTATGGGGGGATACAAAATAAATAAAGTGTAATTAATAAAAAATTTAAAAAAAATTAAAATGATTAAATCTCATATTGCATGATTGGCTATACTAAAGAATAACAGGTTGAAGTATAAAACTTGTTTCTCGAGTAAATTTTGCATTATCAAATAATAATAAAGAAGATTGCTGCCTTGCCATAATCTACTTAATGATTTTCAACCTTGTGATGTTTTAGTCATGAAACTTAGAAGCTATACTTCATTTTTTAATTTTTATCTTCCCCTGTGCTAGTGGTTTGTAACATGAAACCGTTTTTCAAGTCAGTCACTGCCAGTTAGCCATGGTTCAAAGATGAAACAGTAAGCTGTAGTGAACTGTGGAGCCAAGAAAGGATGCTTGTTAGGCTAACTGAATTAAAATTCACTTGCATTTGTGATTTTTTTTCACTTATGATGAGCTTATTGTCACACAAACCCATTTCTAGATGTAGGAAATTGCTACTCCACCTACACAGCCAGTAGTAGAATTACGGATATTTGCATATTTTTGTTATATGTCTATTAACTGTATATCATTTTATAAGGTTTAGGTTACATGTTGTTTTCCATGACATAAGATGAAAGCAATAAACGCAGTAGTATGTATAAGGCAAGTGAAATTGCAAATGATATAATTAATGATCCACAATGCACTCTCATCATGCTTAGAAAGAAGCTCACTATTGTAATATAAAATGATAAGCCAAATCTTTTAAAGACACAGTCAAGGTCTCATCGTTCCCTCATAAAACAAGAAGCTGATGGATGATTATCTACTTTTAATTAAACTTCAATAATGTACCATCAATGCTTCAATAATGCTCAGAGAGCTGAGAAATAATTTAATGGCAATAATTTGGTAGCATCTATAAAGCTAGTAAATCAAATAACACAGAGAAACTGACACCTATCAGAATTCTAAAATAAAATAAATCTTATAAGAAGAACTACATACAGGAATGCCAGATCCAAAGGAATGAAGATCTGATATACTCTTTGCAAGGAGCCTAATCTCGGGACTCATCGAAGCATTTACCAACAATCCAGGCTGTGTCCCTTGGATATACCTGTGTCTTAGGTACTTCTCTGTTGCTGTTACAACATGTATGTTTTTCAAGTTACAAAATTAACTCATTTTTTTTTAGTCAATTGAAAAAATTACAGTTGAGAGAAATAAAAGAGTTACATGTATCTCAAACCACCCACCCAATCACACTCACATTGGGTAATGAACATAAGCAGCCTGGTTCACACACTTCACACCTTGTTCTTGTTCATCTTGGTGCTTCAGAATATATCCATACAGGTATTTGTTTGTGACCAGTATTGACTCATCCATACACACTGGTTTTCATTGTTTCATTTTATGTAGCTGTTTCTGTGCACCAGTAGATAGATATCAATCTGTAATATCAATCTGTAACTAAATCTAGAATTTCTGAAACTGCACTGGGGGTATTGTTTTGCTTTTAGTCTTCTCTCTCCTTTTAATCCATATCTGTCTATTACATCTTAATTCACATCACAGTAACACATCAGCAAGCCACAAGTAGGTCACAAGTTCTGTGCTAGAGTCACCTGTCAAGCCACAGTAAAGTTCATGGCCTTGTAAAAACAAATTGTACCAATAATAGGGATTTAAGCTGTTGTAGTTAATAAAATATTTGACTCTTATAAACTATAGCTGTCTAGTTTCTCCAAACAGTTGAATATATCCTCCAAAATTCACGCCAACCTGTGAGAGGGAAATGACCAGGAGTCCTCAGCCCTATACAAAGAAAAATGGGACACTGAGCAAGGCTGGGATTAAAAGTGGTTCCTTCCAACACTGATTGGTTGTCCAGTGCCAAACACCGAACCCTGAAAACATGCATGCAACTAATTTCATATGAAACAAAAGGTATATTTAGAAATATATAAGTCTATGCAAATCTATGCTTTCCATAACAGTTAATGGAAAAAAAGAGACCATGAATTGAAAGGAGAGCTGGGAAAGGGATACAGAAGAGTTTGGAGAGAGGAAAAGAAGAAATGTAATTAAATTATAATCTCAATATAATTAAAAATAGAAGACTATATTAAACATAATTGTCATCTGAAGAACCATCATATGAAAAACAAAAGACATAAAACTTTTGTTAATTTGCTTGAAATTCCCAAATTTATATTTTTTTGAGACAAATCTTGTATCACAGTTATTTCTGGAAGAAGAAAAACATTCTACTTTCAAATCTGAACTTAGCAGGCTCAGCGAGAAAACTAGGATTCATGCCTATGGGTACTCAACAGTTTAAAAATTATGTTATGCTTGGAGGTAACTTTTTTGAACTACTTGCACACACCTCATTTGAAGTCACTAAAGAGGGGAAAATGATGTCCCAGAGAGAAAAAAAAATAACTTGCCTAGGGTTTTCACAGCTAATTAAAGTCAAATATAGGACTCTATTGCAGCCTAGGAATGCCATTTCCTTGTTTTCTCAAAAATGTCTTTTTCTCAAAATGTTGAGTTAAAATTAACTTCCATGAGGATACAGAACATTTATGAGACTACCCAGTTCCTCAGTATTTTAAGAATGAATGTGTCCTCAGATCTGTGCTATGAAATTCCTTTGAGGGGGCATCTATAGACTGAAAGCTTCACACTTGTGAACTGCCAGCTCCTAGCAAATATTCGCTACAATGAGTGGGTGGAGAGATGTCTCAGCAGTTAACAGCAATTGCTTTTCTTTCAAAAGACCTCAATTCAGTTCCCAGAATTCACACATGTGCCTCACAACTATTCTAGCTGCAAAACTTTTGATGCCTTGTTTTTAACTGCTGATAGTACCCCACTGTGTAAATGTACCACTATTTCTGTATCCATTCCTCTGTTGAGAGACATCTAGGCTGTTCCCTGATTCTGGCTATTATGACCAAAGTGTCTATGAACATAGATGAGCAACTGTCGTTGTTGTGTAGTTGAGCATGTTTTTGCAATGAAGTGGAGAGAACTAGAAAAGCTGAATGAGGTAACCCAGAAACAGAAAGGCGCACAAGGTATAAAGACACACATGGTAAATACTCACCTATTAGTGGCTATTAGAAATATAACATAAGATAAACATACTAAAATCTATATTTCTAAAAAAGCTAAACAACTAGAAGGACCTTGGGTAAGATGCTTAATCCTCATTCAGAAGGGTGAAAAGGATGGATTATCGGAAGCAGGAGAAGACAAAGAACAAGATAGGTGTCTTCCACAGGGGGCCTCTGAAAGAGTCTACCTAGCAAAGTATCGAAGCAGAATTTACCTCTGATTTTAAGTGATTATAATCATGAGGCAAAGAATAGGAGCTTCTTGAAATTCAAGTTGACTTGAAAGTAAACCAAAGGAATGGGCTACGTGGAGGTGAGGAGAAGCCTGGTATGGCAAGAAAAAGAGGCTTGAGATGCAGGAATGGCTGGCAAAGGGTCGGTGTTCCTTCTCTGCTTTTTGTGAATAGTGACTCTCCACTGGACAGTTAGGTGGCTTCCTGTGTCTTCCCTGTATCCTGTTTTGTTATCGTTGTTGGGAACTGTTTACTTTCCTCCTATCCCTAACCTTGACTCACTAAACTAAGGCCTTGAAGCTTGGGCTGGATTTTACAGCACTCAGTAACTGCTTTTATTCTAAATCATTGAAATCATATTCAAAATAAGCCTCAAGAGGGCAGGGAGAAGAGAGGACCCCCTGATATTGCTGGTGGTGTAACATGAAAAAGTCCTGTGGGAAGCATGCACAATTTTCAACATCTGAACTGCGGTCACTAGGTGACCCAGCAATTATAGAACAAGAAGTAATTGTCCACAGAGAAACTAGAGGGTATCAGGTTGTAGCAATCTTTTTCATAGTAAGTTGAAACTATGCAGATGTCTATTGGCTGATGAGAATAAAAGTACAATGTGGTCAACCCTTCCTGGGAATATTATTCATCATGAAAAAATACACATGGCATTTGGCTTTGAGTTTGTCAGCCTTCTGTTACTCAAAAAGATCCCTGATCCAATCACATAAGAGGGAGGAACACTTTTTTTTCTCTTAGTTATGGAGATTTTCTCATTTTCCAGGCTCACTTCTTTCGGTGCAAAGTGATGCAGGCTATGGATAAGGGAGCTCAATTTGCAGAAGATGCAGAAGATGCTCATCTTGTAACAACTGGGAACCAGTGGGACAGAACAAGTCGCTGGCCCACCACCATCTAGTGGTCCTACCTGGGGAGTAAGTCAACATTGCACAGTCTTAGATACTTGCTATGTAGCCTTGCCTTAGAGGCCAAGATCCCAGTAGGTCCACATGTCTGCCCAGTAGGTATAAAAGTACTTTTCCTGCCCAGGAAAAGTACTTCATCCACTGAATTGTCTATATTCCATGTCCACTATTTCCTTATCTCTTCTGAGAAAAGGTAATATTTTTCTTTACAGGTTCCCGGATGATCTCTTATATTAGCAACAACTGGGAAACTAAATATGTTACTGCAATGAAGTACAGTTGTATGTGTGCACACATTTCTGCATGTTCGGGAATTTGTTTGCATGTGTGTGTGTGTGTGTGTGTGTGTGTGTGTGTGTGTGTGTGCGCGCGCGCGCGCGCATGCGCATGCACATGTGGGAGTGTGAGCATGCATATACTCTTGCTTGTGAACAATCATGTTCACAGCTCCTCTGAACACAATCTTCTAAAAAACAGGACCTGGAAATATTGGAGGAAAGACTTCAGGACCTACTGAAGCAGGAAAACTTGGCCACGCAGGAGAGGGACAGGGCAGAAAAGATGCAGCATCACACTGATGTCATTGAGATGAGGTAGGAACCCAGGCATGGGGAAGTGGGTGGAGCCAAGTGGGTACCCTGTGGCTGTGTGTCTTTTCCTTTTGGGTTTCTGGACAACCTCCATTGCTCTCAGCTACAGCCACAGAATGAAAACCTCTAAGTATTATGCTGGTCCAGTCACCAAGAACTTCTGTCCAGGAAACAACATGTGTTCCTTAGTGTTTCTGGGGATGGTGCACTTCTTCCTCCCTTCTGGGCTATCTAGTAGGATCTGAGTGCCTTGTCCCTTGGTCTCCCCGCAAATCCTCCTAGTTCCATGCCTAGCAAGAGGAGCATCACTTTTGGAAGACAGTGTGTCCCCTGATATGTTATTTTCCTTCAGAAACATCACCTTTAGAGATCAGTTCCTACCCTTGGTCAGGAACTTGCATGCAGCACACTCCTGCTGATTTCAGGCTCCCTGCAGAGAGAGCACAGTCCTGTGGGATGATTTTTTTTCTTTGTTATAAACAGGGTTAGGGGTTGACAAGGGGCAAACCCAGGCAGGTTTCTGCAATGTAGGAAAAATCAAGGCCTTCATTGCAGTGAGTAGGCTCTAAGGAGGGCCTCCACATAGGTTACTAGGTTGCTCACATCCTTTCTGAACTGTGACTCAGACCTGCTACACTGTTAATTTTTTTCAATGTAATGCATCTGGACTATTGGAGAAATGAGTTGTTATTTTCCTATTCCTGCACAGTGTGTAGTTTTCAGTTCATCTTCCAGCAATTTTTAAAAGCCGAGAAAAAAAATTCAGACCCACTTACTTTCTGACCATTATTATTTGGGGAATGCAGGGAATGACCTCAGGTGAAAGGTCATGCTGGATTGTCCAGATTAATAGAGCTGGTTCGGACTCAACAACAGACATGGCTGGCCTTTATTAGGCCTCTGTCCCTTCCTTCCGTAGGTCTGAAACACTCCTGTCTGACCCCAAGAGGAGACCTCCCTTCAGAAGAGCTTCTGCAGCAGAACAACTGAGTTTTCCAGGCAAGTGAGTGACCATCCATCCCATTTTCAACGATATGACAATCCTGGAGTGTCTTCTGTGTCTCATTGCCTTTCCTTCTTCTCTGACAGCTCCATTGAGAAAACTGAGGAGGAAAAAAAATCCACAGAGACCTTGGACACAACATTTTCTATTCTAGAATCAAGGCTTCCTCAAAAGATACATCCCCTTTGAAATGTCAACTCACCTGTCTTCTGTGTCTGATTGCCTTTCCTTCTTCTCTGACAGCTCCCTTGAGAGAACTGAGGATAAATAAAAAAAATCAAATAAAATAAAAAATAAAAAATAAACAATCCACAGACAACTTGGACACAACATTTTCTATTCTAGAATCAAGGCTTCCTCAAATAGACATCCCCTTTGAAATGTCAACTCACTTGTGAAGAAAATATCAACTGACCTCCAGGTGATGCAGCCCCAATCTGAACCATATGTCTGTTGGCTCACTATATTGAAAAGCTGAGACAAGGCTGACTCAAGATCCTGAAACTCACCAGTATTTGGTCCCAGTGAGGGGCACAACAACAGTGAGGATATGTTTCAGAGCAAGCATTACTCCATCGGGGACTTTGGCAAGCTGACTATGTTGTCAGCTCTCCATATGTGGTAGTAAATCCAGGCGGACCACCCCAAAGCATCATATTCTCTATCCAGGACAGTGTTGAAGCTACTCCATCTCACACACATGTGATGCTGAAGTTAATGCTCTAAAGAGAAAACAGCTGTCCCTCACTCCTAGTGTAAGTCATTTGTTATTCCCTAAGAAAAAATCTATTGGATATTCTTCAGTTCCACAGCTTGGATTCTGAAGTGACTAGTCCTGCAAATGGATTTACACAGGACATCTGAATCATGTTTGACATCTTTTGGGCAGGTGGATCCTCTGTCTGGAGTTGTTGTATCTCACATAAGCACTCAAAGGCACATGTTGGCTGAAAGAATCATGTAGTAACCAACATGTTAAAACATCAGCATGCTATAGACTTTAATCTTTTTAACAAGTCAAAGACCATGTTTATTATGCCAACAGTGGATGATTATTTCTCAAGAAACATCCTGGTGAACCACAAAATGTGCTCTATGCACTACCACACAATGACAAGCCCATAGACAGTAGGGACTAACCCTCATTTGAGTGGGAAACTTCAGATAAAGTGATGTTCAGGAGCTATGTCGTCTGTGGCTGGATAATGTGAAATCAGCCAAGAAGCATGCTTATAGAAGATGCCATTTCAAAATTATCCAGAGGCAGTGTGCTGACCTACATCCAGCACAAAGAGGTTGACCTCCAGCCACATAGATTCTGATCAGATCCAGCTGACCATAAAGGAAAGCCCTATGGGTTTTCACACAGATATTGGGATACCCCTCTCCTTGAATATGCACCTAGGAGGGTTTCAGAGAAGTACTTAGGCACATCAAGTGTTGCTGGTCATCCAGGAGGAGCCTGAGCATGTAAATTGGTGCTTGTCCTAATGGTTCATAAAGAATACTTTAAAGGAGATCACTAAGGAGAATTTGAAAGAAGTTGAGCCAAAGCCTGTAACATGTCTCATCCTTTGCCTTAGGAGTACTTGACCTACAAAGCCCCCAGTGAAGCATGGCCACACTCATCTTGAAAGGGTTATTGTAATTGGTAACTACAATTCTACCCTGTTTCCAAGGCCAGCCTCTGGCTCTAGGTCTATGCTGCTGAATCTCTAGCAAGAGAATGCTGCTTAGCTTAATTTGTTGTTTGGTTTTTGGGTTAAGTTTTGTTTTGTTTGGGTTTTTGGTTTCTTTGTTTTGAGGTTTTATAAGTTACTTGTTATTTCATTTGATGTTTTCATTGACTTGTTAGTTTGCTAAGGCTATAACCTGTTTATAATGAACTGCCCCGTTTAATTCCCTATTGAGTAAAATGAATATATTTTTAGAAATAAAAATTAACCTTCAGACTCTTCTTTAGTCAGATGTGGTGTCACAGTCCTGTAACCCCAGAACTCACAGGCAGAAATTAATCTTTTCTAGATGCAGTAGCCATCCAGCCAAGGCTACACAGAGGGAATGTTTTTTTAAAGTGAATAGTGTGTCCAACACTATGGATATCCAGTTCATTGTGGAAATAGTATTCATACTTTATCCTTGTGGTCATATATTTAGCTACCCCCAAATTATGGTACCCTGTGGATGATCACATGAACCAAATTATTGAGAAACACAGCAGCATGGCTCTAATGTCGCTTAAGAAATGTAAATATTTAGTTAGAGACTATGAAAGAAATCAGAAAACCCAGAGCTATCTGCCTCTGATTTCCTTGAAATACAGTATCAGTGAGAACTGTACAGTAGACACAATGAATTCCAAAACATGTTGGGATATGTTTTCATTTGTTTTGTTTTGTTTTGTTGTCATGGTTGAGTTTTGTGCTCTTTGCCTCGACTAGGTATTTGCCTCCTCTTTATTTTTTGTTTTGTTTGTTTTTTTTATTCATTTCTGTACATGTATGGATATTTTTCCTACTGAAGGATGGCATACCCTATCCATACAGTTTTCCTAGAGGCCACAACAGGCCACCTGGAACTGAAGTTACAGAGGAGTGTTAGCTGCCTTTGGGTCCTCTGAGAATCACATGCTCAAAATTGATGAGCCAGATTTTCTTCAAATTTGCAAACCAACCTAGTTTGCCCTCCTGCACAAGTTTTCTCCTATTGCTGTGGCAAATTGCCATGGATTTATAGGTGCATACATTGTTTCCACTTAATACATGGCTCTTTTGGTTAGAAGTCTTTCGTAGGTTTCTTAGGGCCAAAACAAAAGTATTCACAGATTGTGCTAATTTCTGAATATTGTATAAAAGGATGTGTTTCCTTTTTCATTCAGCTATTGGCAAGTTTTGGTTATTGGCTGTTTTGACCCACATTCTCATTTTCTTGATGGCTGTATTTCTTCCTGATTTAAAGATAGCTTGTTCTTCCTCATTATAACCTTCCAACATAACTTCCACTCTTTGTTGACTTGTATTCCATTTGAATGAATTTCTGATATTAGTTTTGGCCCAACTATAAAACCTTAGATAATATTTCAGTCTCAAAGCTCATATCTTAGTTACATCTGCACAGTTCCTTTGTCACTATAACAGATTCAACGATTTCAGGATTCAGGTGAGAAGGTCTTTGTGGTGGCAACATGTTTCTGCTGACCATACACACATAGATAGACTATGACCAAGAGGGAGTGTAAACTCAAATAAGTCTCTGAGTTTTGTTGATTTCATTCCAAGTGGCTGAAATATCCTGGAAAAAGCAAAGCAAATAAACTGTAGCATATAAAAAATTTAAATATCTAAAAGGCAGAAGACAAAAACAAAATTAGTCTTTCTAATACCTAGTTACAGGTTTTGCTAACTACAGTTTAAATTATTCTTTAAGGAATGTTGATAGATTGGTAAATTACAATTGGCACAGCTCTAATTAATTTTGTCATATCTCCTATTCACTTGGGTTGATAAAGTCTCTTTCCTTCAACAGGTTTCTAGAGATTCTGAGTTTAGCTGCTCTCCCATGACATATAAAGAAAGACAATGAAAATATTTTTTTTTCTTTTTCACTCCATACAGGGTGTGCTTTTCAGCTGAATTTATCCATGTAAAGATTAAATAGATTACCAGTCATTTAGAATAACATCATAGAATAATTGATGGAAAAGAGAAAATAATAGGAAGAGAGAATAATAAAATAAAGTAAAATTATAGTGTAATTATTTCTCAAGGCACATAATCCAAAACCTTACCCTTCAGGGTGTTCTTTTCTCTTAAACCTGGCATAAAGACAGCTGGGGTGCCAGGGGCTACTAGACGTTCAGCAAGGCAGCTGAAGAAAGGGTAGACGTAGAGAACATTGTTCAATGCTGCCAACCTGGGAGTGCCAAGATCTTTTTTTTTTTTCATGTGGCTAAATTAGTTTTTATTCATTATATTATATAACTTAATTACGGTATAAATTACATCCCATTGACTTGTGGCCAATAAACAGGCAACATGGAAATACATAAATATGTCTTAGAAATAAGTTTGATTCCTACATGTTTTTTTTATATTTTATTTTATTTTATTTTTTATATTAATTAAAGTTAGTTGACATTGTATCCCAACTGTAGCCCCCTCCCTCATTCCCTTCCTAATCCCCCTCCCCCTCCCTCATCTCCTCCCATGCCCCTCTCCAAGTCCACTGATAGGGGAGGTCCTCCTCCCTTTCCATCTGACCCTAGCCTATCAGGTCTCATCAGGACTGGCTGCATTGTTTATCTCTGTGGCCCTGTAAAGCTGCAGCCCCCTCAGGGGAAGGTGATCCAAGAGCCACACAGTGAGTTCATGTCAGAGACAGTCCCTGCTAACCTTACTAGGAAACCCACTTGGAGACTGAGATGCCAGGATCTACATCTGTGCAGGGGTTCTAGGTTATCTCCATGCATGGTCCTTGGTTGGCGTAGCAGTCTCAGAAAAGACCCCTGTGCCCAGAAATCTTGGTTCTGTTGCTCTCCTTGTGGTGCGCCTGTTCCCTCCAGGTCTTTCATCTCCCCCTTCTTTCATGATTTCCTGCACTCTGCCCAAAGTTTGACTATGAGTCTCAGCATCTGCTTTGATACACTGCTGGGTAGAGTCTTTCAGAGGCCCTCTGTGTAGGCTCTAATCTTATTCCCTGTTTTTTCCCCCTTACAATATCCTTCTCATTTGCCTTCCTGAGTGAGGAATGATCATCTTATCCAGGGTCCTCCTTTTTGCTTAGCTTCTTTAGGTATACAGACTTTAGTATGTTTATCCTATATCCAAGACACACATGGTATATAGTCACTTATCAGTCAATATTAGACATACAATATAGGAACCATTTTTTTGTTTGTTTTTTTAAAATTTTTTATTAATTACACTTTATTCATTTTGTATCCCCCCATAAGCCCCTCCCTCCTCCACTCCTGATCCCACCACCCTCCCTCCCCTTTCTGCATGCATGCCACTCCCCAAGTCCACTGATAGGGGAGGTTCTACTCTTCTTTCTGATCTTAGTCGATAAGTTCTCATCATAAGTGGCTGCATTGTCCTCTACTGTGGCCTGATAAGGCTGCTCCCCCCTAAGGGGGAAGGGATCAACGAGCAGGCCAATCAGGTTATGTCAGAGGCAGTCCCTCTTCCCATTACTTTGTAACCCACTTGGACACTGAACTGTCATGGGCTACACCTGTGCAGGGGTTCTAGGTCATCTCCACGAATAGTCCTTGGTTGGAATATGAGTCTCTGGGAAGTTCCCTGTGTTCAAATTATCTTGTTACGTTGCTCTGCTTGTGGAGTTCCGTCCCCTCCAGCTCTTACTATTTCTCACTTCTTACATAGAATTCCATTCACTCTGCCCATCAGTTGGCCATCAGGCTCAGCATCTGCTTTGACAGTCTATACTGCAGAAGCTTTCAGAGGCCCTCTGTGGCAGGTTTCAAGGTTGTTTCCTGTTTTCTTCTGGCTTTCAGAGGCCCTCTGTAGCAGGTTCTGAGGTTGTTTCCTATTTTCTTTTTCTTCTGATGTCCATCCTCTTTGCCTTTCAGGATGGGGATTGACATTTTAATTACGGTCCTCTCTTTTGCTTAGTTTGTTTAGATGTACAGATTTTAGTGGGTTTATTCTATGTTGTATGTTTATATGAGTGAGTATATACCATGCGTGTCTTTTTGCTTGTGGGACAAATCACTCAGGATGATCCTTTCCAGGTCCCACCATTTACCTGCAAATTTCATGATTTCCTTATTTTTCATTGCTGAGTAATACTCCATTGTATAGATGTACCACAGTTTCTGCATCCATTCTTCAGTTGAGGGGCATCTGGGTTGTTTCCAGCTTCTGGCTATTACAAATAAAGCTGCTACAAACATGGTTGAGCAAATGTCCTTTTTGTGTACTTGCGCCTCTTTTGGGTATATGCCTAGGAGTGGTATGGCTGGATCTTGAGGAAGCGCTATTCCTAGTTGTCTGAGAAAGCGCCACATTGATTTCCAGAGTGGTTGTAACAGTTTACATTTCCACCAGCAGTGGAGAAGGGTTCCCCTTTCTCCACAACCTCTCCAGCATGTGTTGTCCCTTGAGTTTTTCATCTTGGCCATTCTGATGGGTGTAAAGTGAAATCTCAGGGTTGTTTTGATTTGCATTTCCCTAATGGCTAATGAGGTTGAGCATTTCTTTAAGTGTTTCTCTGCCATTCGATATTCCTCTACAGAGAATTCTTTCTTTAGCTCTGTTCCCCATTTTTTAAGTGGATTACTTGGTTTATTGCTTTTCAGCTTGTTTAGTTCTTTATATTGGATATGAGTCCTCTGTGAGATAAAGGGTTGGTGATGATTCCTTCCCAATCTGTAGGCAGTCGCTTTGTTTTGATGACATTGTCCTGTCCTTTGCTTTACAGAAGCTTTTCAATTTCATGAGGTCCCATTTATTGATTGTTGCTCTTAGAGCTTGTACTTTTGGTGTTCTGTTCAGGAAGTTTTTTCCTGTACCAATGAGTTCTAGGGTATTCCCCACTTTTTTTTTCTAGCCGATTTAATGTGTCTGGTTTTATGTTGAGGTCTTTGATCCACTTGGACTTCAGTTTTGTTGAGTCTTTGTGAGGTTTAGGTACCAAGGTGATTGTGGTTTCATAGAATGAGTGTGGTAATGTTCCTTCTGTTTCTATTTTGTGGAATAGTTTGAAGAGAATTGGAGTTAACTCTTCTTTGAAGGTCTGGTAGAATTCTGCGCTGAAGCCATCTGGTCCTGGGCTTTTGTTGGATGGGAGACTTTTGATGACTGCTTCTATTTCTTTGGGGGATATAGGACTATTTAATTGATTTACCTGGTCCTGATTCAGCTTTGGTAAGTCAAATCGATCAAGAAAATTTTCCATTTCATTTAGATTTTCAAATATTGTTGAGTATAGACTTTTGAAGTAAGTCCTAATGATTGTTTGGATTTCCTCAGTGTCTGTAGTTATGTCCCCCTTTTCATTTCTGATTTTGTTGATTCGGGTGGTGTCTCTCTGCCTTTTAGTTAGATTGGCTAAGGGTTTGTCGATCTTGTTCATTTTCTCAAAGAACCAGCTCTTGGTTTCATTGATTCTTTGAATTGTTTTGTTTCTAATTGATTGATTTCAGCCCTGAGTTTGATTATTTCCAGCCGTCTACTCCTTTTTGGTGTGTCTGCTTCTTCTTTTTCTAGGGTTTTTAAGTGGGCCATTAAGTTGCTTGTATGAGCTGTCTCGAATTTCTTCTTGAACGCACTTAGTGCTATGAACTTTCCTCTTAGCACTGCTTTCATTGTGTCCCACAAGTTTGGGTATGTTGTGTTTTCATTTTCATTGAGTTCTAGAAAGGCTTTAATTTCTTTCTTTATTTTTTCCCTGACCCAGCTGAAATTTAATAACAAGTTGTTCAGTTTCCATGTGTGTGTAGACTTTTTGCTATTTCTGTTGTTGTTGAAGTCCAGCTTTATTCCATGGTGATCAGACAGGATACAAGGGATTATTTTAGTCTTCTTGTATCTGTTGAGGCTTGCTTTGTGACCAACTATATGGTCTATTTTGGAGAAGGTTCCATGAGGTGCTGAGAAGAAGGTAAATTCTTTTGTGTTTGGGTGTAAAGTTCTGTAAATGTCTGTGAGGTCCATTTGATTCATGACCTCTGTCAGAGATATTGTTTCTTTGTTTAATTTCTGTTTTGTTGACCTGTCCTTTGTTGAGAGGTGTTGAAGTCTCCCACTATTAATGTGTGGGGATGTATATGTGGTTTAAATTTTATCAATGTTTCTTTTACAAATGTGGGTGCTCTTGTATTTGGGGTATAGATGTTCAGGATTGTGATGTCTTCCTGGTGGAATTTTCCCTTGATGAGTATGAAGTGTCCTTCCTCATCTCTTTTTAATAATTTTGGTTTAAAGTCTATTTTATCAGATATTAGAATGGCTACTCCTGCTTGTTTATTGGGTCCATTTGTTTGGAAAGTCGTCTTCCAAACTTTTACCATCAGGAATGTCTATCTTTGTGTCTTAGGTGTGTTTCTTGTATGCAACAGATTGCTGGGTTTTGTTTACGTATCCATTCTGTTATTCTGCCTCTTTTTACTGGAGAGTTGGGTCCATTGATGTTGAGAGAGATTAATGACCAGTGGCTGTTAGATCCTTTGATATTGATGTTGGCTGAGTTCATAATGTTGTGTGCTTGGTTACTTTTTGTTTTGCTGTAGTAAGGTTAATTATTTCCTGTGTTTTCTTGACAGAAGCTAATTTTCTTGGGTTGTATTTTCCCTTCCAGTGTCTTCTGTAATGCTGGATTTGTGTGTAGGTATTGTTGAAATTTGTTTTTGTCATTGAATATCTTGTTTTCTTGGTCTATGAGGACTGAGAGTTTTGCAGGGTATAGTAACCTGAGTTGACATCTGTGTTCTCTTAGGGTCTGAATGATATCTGTCCAGGCCCTTCTGGCTTTCATAGTTTCTGTTGAAAAGTCAGGTGTGATTCTAAGGGGTTTGCTGTTATATGTTACTTGGCCTTTTTCCCTTGCAGCTTTTAGTATTTTTTCTTTGTTCTGTATACTTACTGTTTTGATTATTATGTGTTGGGAGGATTTTCTATTCTGGTCAAATTTGTTGGGGGTTCTGTAGGCCTCATGTATCCTTATTGGCTTCTCCTTAACTTGGGGAAATTTTCTTCAATGATTTTGTTGGAAATATTTTCTGGGCCTTGGAGAAGGGAGTCTTCTTTTTCCTCTATTCCTATTATTCTTAGATTTTGTCTTTTCATATTGTCTTGAATTTCTTGGAAGGTCTGTGTCAGGAATTTTTTGGATTTAATATTTTCTTTGACAGATACGTCGATTTCTTCTACTGTATCTTCTACACCTGAGATTCTTTCTTCCATTTCTTGTATTCTGTTGGTTATGCTTACCTCTGTAGTTCCTGTTTTCTTCCCTAAATTTTTCCTCTCCATTATTTCCTCCATTTGTGTTTTCTTTAATTTTTCTAATTCTATCTTCAGGTCTTGAGTTGTTTTGTTTACTTTCTTCACCTGTCTGCTTGTATTTTCCTCTTTTTCTTTTAGTTCCTTCAACTCTGTCTCTTTGATTTCTTTCAGTGATTTAATTATTTCTTCTCTAAAGGCCACAAGCTGTTTGGCTGCATCTTCCCGTATTTCTTCACTGATGGCCCTAATCTGCTTGTCTTTATCTTCCTCCATTTCTTTAAGGATAGCTATGATCTGTTTGGTTTTATCTTCCTCTAATTCTTTATGTATTTTATTTGTTTCCTCTATTATCCTCTTCATCAACATAGATGTAAGGTCATCTTGATTTTCTATTATGCTGCATTGTTCAGGGCTGTTTGCCTCTGGATGGCTGGGTTCTGGAGATGCCATATTGCTCTGTCTTTTGTTGGTTGGGCCTTTATGCTGACCTCTACCCATTGGGCTGATTTAGGTGTTGGCTGTTAGTTTCTGTGCTTCCTGGAGTCCTGAGGTAGGGAGTATCCCCTTGGCTGGAAGATGATTTTTCCTGAAGGAGTCCTTCTCTGCTTTTTGGTTATGGTCACTGTATGGCCAGTGTTTCTCAGGAGTTGCCACTGCTCACCTCAGGTTTATAGCCCTGAGTAGTAGCTGTGGTCTATGTTAGGCAGGGGGGGATCTCCTCTTACCCATAGAATTTCTCAAGACAGCTGCCCCACTGCTGTGTTTCTTGATATAAATTTAGTGTGCTGCTGCTCACTAAATTTCCATGTACAGTCCTCTTAAAGAAACTGCTGATTCCCTAGCTGTGGGGTTTTCTCCCAACAGGGAAACTCAGTTTGTTATCCTGGGCGCACAGTTCTGTCTGGGAAAGTGGGAGGTGCACTCAGCAAGTCTCTGGGCCAGAGGCTGATTGCTCTGCTCTGGACCTGGAGAATGTGCACCTAGGTTGAGTTGATGCATGGGGGCACTGTTCTGGTCTGGAGGCTGGGTGCCTCACTCTGGACCATAAGCTGTGTGTCTCTGTCTGGGATGGTGGCTGCAGGCACTGCTCTGGTCCAGATGCTGTGGGTGCAGCCCTCTTGAAGGACCAGGGATTCCCACAGTTTTGACAGTCTAGCTAGGAATAACTGGTTGATCCTTGGCACAGTATCTGAGGGCTGCTGTAATGGCTCTCTGGCTTTTGTATGTCTGAGGGTGCAGCTGTGTGTCCCAGTGCCCTAGGGGAACTCAATAATGGCGGCAGAGCACAGTGCTCCTGCCTGCCCTAGAGTCTGTGTGAGTCCAGGAAGTGTTTTGGTGCTGGGTGTCCTAAGCGTTAGAGCTGCTGACCCCCTCAGCTGGGGGTTTCCTCCTGCCAGAGACACGCAGTCTGGTGCCCTGGTGCCCTGGTGCCCTGGTGCCCACAGTTCTATCTGAGGTGGCGAATCAGGCGCGCAGGTAGGGCTCCGTGCAGTTGCCTGTGTCCTGGCTCTGAGTCCGGGCTGGCTCTTGGGGCATCCGCGCAACTCAAGTATTTTCCAGGGAATGTCTGGGTGACCTGAGGTCGGTCCCAATTGTTTCCCGCTCCGTGGGGTTATCTCTCGACTGGGAAATCCAATCTATGGTGTTGTGGCCCCACAGGTCAGTCTGGGATCGTGACCAGATGCGCTGGCATGTAGCTCTGGGCTGGCGAGTAGCTCTGGGCTGGCGACCAAGCGCCTGGTGGAACCGGGATCTCTTCTGGGGTTTAGCTGGGTGAGTTAAAGCTGATTGAATCCCCCACCGTGGAGTATCCTCTCACCTGTGAAACACAATCACTTTTTTTTATGGCTGCGAGTTCTGATTGCTGGTCACTGTGCCTATCCTGCTGTGCTGCTCCTCAGAATGAGAGTCCTCCCGGCACTGCCATCTTGCTCTGCCCCCTAGGAACCATTTTTTTTAAGTTTAAAATTTACTTTTTACCAATTTCATCTGTATTGGCTTGTTTCCATAGTGCTGGAAGGTGCTTTGTATGAAATTAGAAAAGAAATGTAATTGTCAGTCTTACTGAAATGTGAAGCGCATGAGCTTCAGTTATACCAGTCTAGAAAGTATGCTTACTGGTACAATAGTTGCACAAATGTAGTAGGACTAACCAACTAGCCTCTGACTGAATTTAAGGCCTGTTTTATGTGATGAAACACATACATGGCATCATTGCTAAGTCAAGAACCTATGGCTAGACAGATCATAGACAACAGGATAACCTCCTAGTATATTCTGCTAAAAGGAAGCAGTATTAAACTGACTCATAATGTTGGATTAAGCTTTTAAGATTTAAGACTGATACTTAGATCTACCTCCCTGTAGTATGGTGGAGTTCCATTAGTCTGCTTTTGTGTTGGTGTTGTTGTAGAGTCCTTTTCTAACCACTAGATAAATCTAATATTAACCTCTGTTATATAATGGCTGTTGTGAACATATTTGTGACCAGATATTAACATGGAAGGTTTTCAATAAGAGAGAATGACTCAGGCTAGCAATCCTAGGTGCAGTAACTTTAAGGCTGAAACCTTTTGCAATCTGGATATTGTTAAATGTCCAGTTACAAGAAAATTGGGTTTCATGATTGAGAACAAAAGATCAAAATTAATTTTGACTTCAATAGAGCTTAGGCACAGCCCTCTTATCAATTCTAGAAGAATGTTTTTACTTCTCACTGGTGTTCAGTCTTTGTGGGCTAAGATACATTTCAATAAACAGTAAATATAGATTCTCATGTTCATTCTTTTCACCTCTGGGATCCTATGCAGCTGGTCTGGTAGCAGAAATCCCACACAGAACTATCTCTATGGCTCTGGTGACAATACAAACACATGTTCACCAAAAATAATTTCTGATATTTTGGTTTCATTCTATAAAACTCATTTTTGTTTCTTTTCTTTTCCTTAATAAACTTGATCCATTGGTGTCATATTTCTGTGTAAAAGTGTATCAAGACTTGCTAATTTGATACAACTCATGTTCTGGTCACACCCAGGGCCAATCACATTACTCCAGAGGGCTACAGATTTAAAGAGAAACTCAGTGACAATGCCCCTTTAATCATAGATCTATATGATAACTCCATGAGATTTTTGTTTTCTGGTGATTTTAGACTTTCTAATTCACTGCTTATAGAACTTCACAGAAATCAAATTGTGGATAAGAACAGAGAAGACCATTACGATGTGAGCACACCCTAATGGTACTCTTCTCAGCCACCATGCCTGGGGTAAGTGAATAGGTTTGTATTCTTGTACTTGTCCCATTCTTTGTTTCACAAATTACAAAAAGAGAAGGAATTTGAGTTGACAACAGTGTCATTCTTCTTGATCTTCCCAGCCAGAGGGTCCAGCCCTTGGATGAGTGTAAGTGCTTCAAGCCAAGGGGGTGAGCAGAGCTGAGTCACCACAGGGAACTTGACTATTCAGAAACAAACAGCAGGTTATATGGCTTTGTGTGGCCAATCAGGTCCCTTCACACCTGCTCTGAGTTGGTCAATGGATGGTATCACACTTTTGTGTGGTATAATATGTAAACTGCACTATTTCTGTGCATCACATGCAGGAAATGCTCAGAGATGCCAAAAGAGGATTTCAGAACCCCTGGACCTAGAGTAGCAGACAGTTCTTGGCCAACATATCCTGCTAATACTAGAAACATTGGTCCTCTGGAGGAGTAGCCAGTGGTCTTAACTGTTGAGCCATTTCTCCAGTCCCTGATCCTCAGATCTTTTTCTAAGTGTATGCAAACTAACAAGATGATTATGTCAACATTTCATTTGGTATTTCTAATATGTTAATTGCACCTGGAATCTTGTATGATGAAGTAATAGTCTATCCCATTTTAAAAACTAGAATTAGATTCTATTTTGATAGCTTGTTTAGTTAGAGTTCTGGCCCTCATTGACAGCCTCTGCCTCATGGATGCTTCATTTACATTCTTTTTTTTTTCAATTTCTCATTCTTTTTTCCTTTGAATTTGATTTTTTTCTTATCAGTTACATTTTATTAACTCTGTATCCCAGCCTTGTCCTGATCCCTCATTCCCTCCCAGTCCCTCCCTCCCTCCCTCATCTCCACCATGCCCCTTTCCAAGTCCAGGATAGGGGGGACCTCCTCCCCATTCATCTGATCCTGTTTTATCAGGTATCTTCAGGACTGGCTGCAAAGTCCTCCTCTGTGGCTGAACAGGACTGCTCCTCCCTTGGGGGGTGGGGAGGCCAAAGAGCCAGTCATTGAGTTCCTGTTAGAAATAGTCCTTGTTCCCCTCACTATTTACATTCTTAATTGCCACAGTTATTTTTTTAATGTTTTCTCAAAGTTTGCATTTTTTAATTTATGTTAAAAATATCTGTGTAGATGAAGGAACACTGCATCAGTGTTCAGACTGCCTTACTGAGGAACATTTGCTGTGGAAAAAGTGGATTGTTTCCTGGCTTTCTGATTATATTCGGGTCTTCAAGTCTCTGAAACAAGGAACAAATGATGGAGAAGACCTTTGTTCCTTCCCCCATATTTTAGAAGATGTCATTTTTTTTCATATTCAAGTCTTTGATGGAAGCCTTAGTAGAATTTCCTGTAGTCAGCTTTATCTACATGAAAATGGGAACATATTTTACTAAAATTTTTGCGTGACTCCATTTACCATGCAATACATTCATGTTTCCCCTGTGTTCTCATTTGTATTTTAGGGAGAGGTTGAGAGAGGCTGCTCTGTGAGCTATTGCCAGCCATGACTTAACCCAGAAGTTCTCAAGGTCTCTCCTTATTTTAAAGACTCAGATGCCTCTTCATTATACTCTTCTCCCTGCCTTGACTTTTCCATGGTAGAAATATACACATTCCTATGGTTACTTGAATATAATTATTGATGATTGAAAAGCTTCTCTGCTTAGGGAGACGTCAAAGGCAGAATGCATGCCACTAAAAAATTAAGACAAAATAATGATCTTCACTAATTTTTCATTAATGACTATTATTGTTAAAGCTGTTTTGAGAACTGTGTTGGTACTAATGGGTACCAATCATCTTGCTCTACCTCCTCTATATCCCAGGATTTCCCTGGAGATATAGAAGCTGAGAGGACAGGTCTTTTCCATCAAAGTTTGTATGTTACAGCACACCTCCATAAAAGCAGATATGGTGATGTTGACATACACAGTTTTCCTAGAAGAAGGGATTTAAGCCTGTACCCAAGCTTTAGACAAGCAGGTGAAGGGAATTTTGAATTACTAAGAGTGAGGAGTTTCTGTCTCTATGAAATCCAGAAGAATTAGAGCCTAGATACATAGCTCAGACAGTAAAGTTAGCCCTACTTTGATACCGCAGAACGCATGTAAAAGCCAGACACAGTGACATGTACCTTCATGTCACTGCTGAGGAAGCTGAAACCAAAGAATCCCTGTGACTTAAAGGCCATTCAGTCTAGTCAAATCATAAAAAGCCCTTCTGTATACCAAAGACAAAAGGGCCAAGAAAAAAATTAGGAAAACAACACCCTTCACAACAGCCACTAATAACATAAAGTACCTTGGTGTGACTCTAACTAAGCAAGTGAAAGAACTGTATGAGAAAAACTTCAAGTCTCTGAAGAAATAAATTTAAGAAAATATCAGAAGATGAAAAGATCCCCCATGCTCATGGATCAGTAAGATTAACATAGTGAAAATAGCTATTCTGCCATAAGCAATCTAGAGATTCAATGCAATTCCCATCAAAATACCAACACAAATCTTAACAAACATTGAAAGAAAAATTCTCAACTTCATATGGAGAAACAAAAAAAACCCCAGAATTTCCAAAACAATCCTGTACAACAACAGATCATCTGGAGGCATCTCCATCCCTGATTTCCAGCTGTACTACAGACCAATAGTAATAAAAACTACATTGTATTGACATAGAAACAGAATGGTGGATCAACAGAACCAGATAGATGACCCAGAAATAAACCCACACACCTATGGATAATCGATTTTTGACAAAGAAGCCAAAACCATTCAGTGGAAAAAAGACAGCATCTTCAACAAATGGTGCTGGTCCAACTGGATGTCTACATGCAGAAAAATGAAAGTAAATCCATATTTATCACCCAGCACAAAACTGAAGTCCAGGTGGATCAAAGACCTCAACATAAAACCAGACACACTAAATCGGTTAGAAGAAAAAGTGAGGATGAGCTGAGAACTCATTGGCACAGGAGACAATTTCCTGAACAGTAAACCAGTAGCACACACTCTAAGAGCAACAATCAGTAAATGGGACCTCATGAAATTGAAAAGCTTCTGTAAAGCAAAAGATACTGTTGTCAGAACAAAATAACTGCCTACAGACAGGAAAAGGATTTTCACCAACCCTATATCTGACAGAGGGCTAATATCCAGAATATAACGAACTAAACAAGTTAAAAAGCAACAAATCAAGCAATGTGATTTTTTAAAAAATGGGGTAGAGAGGTAAACAGAGAATTCTCTGTAGAGGAATACAGAATGGCAGAGAAACACTTAAAGAAATGCTTTATGTCCTTAGCCATTAGAGAGATGCAAATCAAAATGATCCTGAGATTACACCTGACACCCATCAGAATGACTAAGGTCAAAAACTCAAAGTCACAACACATGCTGGAGAGGTTGTGGAGAAAGGGGAACCTTTCTCCACAAAAGACAGGCTGCTTGTTAAGAGAGAGACAGGCTAGAACCAGAGCCCTCACTTTGGATTGAAAACAAAGAAGGGCAGATGCAATACCATTCAAGTCCCCGGGCCCCAGCCAAATCAGGCACTCCCTGCAGGATTCAGTGTCCTTAGTCAGCAACTTGTAATTGTCCAAGGCTTCGCTTATCTCCTGGGGCAATTTCCGTAGGGCTGACATCACTTTCAGATGTTCCAGATTCAGGATTGCCAGTTCAAAACTGAACATGTGTTAAGGTATGGGTCCCAGAAGTGAATAGCCCCATAAACAAACCTCACAAATGAAATGAATTTAGGCTGCATCCAGGATTACCCCAGCCCAGGAGATTCTACATCCTGATTCCTAACTACTAGGAAATTCAGGTGCTTATTAAACTAAAGATCCTGACCTCACACCAGCAGAGGCAGAGGTATTAAAATGAAGGAGTTGGACTGCATGAACACCCTTGATGGCACTGAAGGAATGTATCAGCTTTCTAAGATGTTCCCAGGAGTCCATGGCACAGACCTGGGCCTTCCAGAAATATGTGATGACATTTCTCCTGTGTTTATAGCAGGGACTCTCAACCCTGAGGACTTATTGCTACACAGATGTGCAGAGTACATCATAAATATTTCCAGGGAAGAAGATTTATTAACTTCTTAGGAGATTCCAATGTGACACCAAGGTGAGAACAAGGGACAAGTCCTGTGCTGTACAAAGAGCAGCTCCATGGGTTCAGCACTGGCGCCCCCCTCTGAAAACTATAAGGCAGCAAATTCTTAGGTCCTATCTCCTACCACCAACTCCCAGGATCTGAAGGTAATGTGCACAGAAAACAGCACTCATTCATGCATATGCCTTCAGGAATTTGCTGAATAACACTCACACAAACACACACACACACACACACACACTGATGCACAGTTAGCATGCCAAATTCAGGGGGTGGCATTGTCTCAGAGTATAATGAACAAGACCAAGAGGGTCCAGAATGAGCTCCAGGCCTCTCAGGCACACCTTGAGATACACCAAGTGGGCTTAAGCTTCTCCATCTCCTCCCAAGAGCAACCAGGCCACATGTACCTGCTTGTCAAGTACAAAGACTCACCATACACTCACAGCACCCAGCTCTCCCACAAGCCAACACCTGTTAAGGCCTATAAAATGCATGATGATGGCTCACACACTACTGCCCTATCCTCACACTGAGATTCATGCCTGAGGATCTGCTTTTCATTTGGAGGAAGCAGAATAGCCTATGTCCCCAGGCTTCTAATACTCCTACCCAGGCTTCAGGTTCTGCCTTTCAGATGTACTCAGGAAAATTAGTTTGGGCACGAGGATGCCATGGAGGTGCAGCATCTTGTTATGTTGGGAAAGATACGGTTGACACATAGTGATCAAGACAGTCAACAGAGAACTGGGCATAATGACTACCTATTGTTCAAATCCTTATCAGTAAAATGGGCCAGGATTCCATGCAGTTCATCCCTCTCAAAGGTCATCCTCTGTAGCTGACTGATCATTTTCTCCAACTTCATCATCTGCTGCTCCAGCTCATTGATTTTGGACCATTAGGATGATTCCTTCCCAGTAGGGCCTGTTGGTAGAAAACATAAGTGAACTTGCATAGGTTAATGGCACAGGGATAGGAGATCATGCTTTGTCACAGCATGGAGTCCATAAACCATGCTCTGCCCCTAACCACCCTGGCTAGACATGTGCCTAGTTTGGTACTGCAATCTCCCTAGCCCTGGGAGGCATAGCTAGCCCAGACATGCAGATTTAGAGGGGAAAGTCAGGTGATATCTTAAGGGAATGAAGGCAAGTCCCAGAGTCCCTCACTGTCTAAGCTGAATTGATCTAAATGTCTTAGTATTTGGCAATTGCTCAAGGGAATATTCCTCACTGTTATTAGTATCAGATACTTAAGGAACCTACAGAAATCTTCTGAGAATAGAGTGCATCAACACGCTTCCCTGAGAGGGACACCACATTACTCTCTGCTGGCCTGCTCCCACCATCAAATAAAATTAAGGGTCTTCCAGAATGGAGCTAGAGTCTTGTCAAATTCTGACCTCCTGCCAAAATCACCATCACAATTCCTTGACCTCGGTCTGCTCTTTAGGAAACAGAGAATCAGAATATACAATTTCCTTCCCAGAGGCGGTCAGCTATTGAGCCCCACTCCTAGAAGGCCTAGCTCAATCCCCATCTATTCTGAGAAGCTCACCAACCCCTGTTCTCAACTCACTGTGCTTTCCACAGAACCACTTATTTCTTGTTCTTCTGCACCAAGATGGAAGGCCAGATTCTGTCTCCTTCTGGCCTCTCCACACTCTCCCTTAGAACTTCCTAATAGCCTGCTCAGCCTAGACAACAATTCTACAGGAGAAACCTATAGACACTGACCAAATGCCACCAACAGTATTTACTGTTGCCACAACACTGATGACATCAGAGAGAATGCAGAGAGCTTGCTAGGAGACGACAGAATGTCCAGAAAAGGGAATGTTAGGGTCCCCTGTAGCAGCCCATATCAATATCCTAAAAAGCCCTTCCCCAAATCACTCAAAGACAAACTACCCTTTCAACTAGCTTTCTCTGAGTGACAATAGAAGGCCTTCAGCACCTCCTCCTTCCTATCCCCTGAGCTCTCTGTTTCAACAGAATCCTGTCACTCCTTCATCTAAGGTAGATGAAGGCTCATTTTCCAAACACAGTTAAGCAATGGCTCTCACCCTCCTTATAATGTCTAAGCAATAAAATAATTAATAAAGTTTTCTAGGAAATTATCTCAGGAAGTTGAGGAAGAAATTTCAGTCCCCCTATTATCAATAAACATGACATGAATGATCCTTACAGCTGTTATAATGTTCTGTGAATGTGGGAGATGTGGGGTTTCCTGTCAAAACAAAGATAGGTAATGACGGAAACTTCCCTCAAGGATTCAGGAGAAGGCATCTCAGCCTTGATGTTAACAAAGGTGTGTTCAACTACTGACAGGGAAGGATGAAGATCATAAGGACTTGGGATCCCAGGTGAGACCGCAGACACTAGGTGTAAACCCTCACAGGAAGTTTCATGGCCCAAACCTAACAAGAGTTTTTAGGAAAGTTGACTGGCTAGTGGAAGGTATGTAATAGCATTCTCAGTGGCAAAATTAAATATATCTATCAGTCTTTAGAGACTGATGCACCAACCAAGGACCATGACACTTGGATAGAACCTAGACCCCCTGCTCATTTATAGCCCATAGGCAGCTCAGTCAGTCCCAAGGTAAGGGTAGCAGAAGATGAACTCAGTCACCTGTTCTCCAATCACTTTATCCTGTCAATGTGACCTTGCCAGTCTACATAGGCAGAGGATCCAGGCAGTCCTGATGAGACTTGATAAGCTAGAGTCAGATGGCAGGGGAGGAGAACTCTCCATTTCCTGGACTAGGAGTATGGAATAGGGAAAAGAAGAAGGGAGGGTGGAACCTAGGAGAGTTGAGGGAAGGAGCTACAATCAGGATATAAAATGAATATTTGTTTTAATTCTTAAAGCACTATCAGTCATGTGGAGATTATGTGGTGTGTCTATGCTATGATTCATCCCCCAGAGCTACACTAAATCCAAATTCCTTGATCTGGAGCCTGTACTGACAAGGCACATGCTCTTAGGAAGGGTGACATAGCCCACTTTTAAAAACTATCACCGAGCGTGAGAAGGGCAAGCAAAGTTCACAAGGAAACAGATTATTAAGGTGCCTTTGCCCTAGAGATTTACCAGAGCCCTATCTCACATTTTTTTAAACTTACTGACCATCTTGGAAATAAAGAGCAGATACCATCCACAGCCTAGATTGCAAATTCTCCAAAAATCTGGACTGTGGCCTCAGAAGTGTCATTGGTGGACCTCAGGCCAAAGAGCGATGTGTGGAAAAATCATGTCTTTCATATGTTGTATCATACTGGCATGACATGCTAGATGAGGTGAGCTACCTCATGAATACCCAATTAGAGAATTATAGTGACAGCTCATGCACTAAACACTACTTCATGTGAGCCAAAACCTGGCACATAGAAGGGTTGTCAGCAAGTAAACAGACAGGTGATACTTTGCCCCAACTGGTTCAGAGAGACTTGAGTCTCCCCAATGTGGAGGTCAACTCTCCCATCTCTCTATATGGAGGTGGGTGTGTCATGATCAGCTAGGTTCTTCTGCCTCCCTGCACAAGCTGACCTAGGGATCAGCCTGCTCAGGCTTACTCACAGCCTCACAATATGCAACTTGGTTTTAGAGCCCTCAGCCATGTGCTTTCAGAAGCCATGAGAAAACTGATACTGACCACAAACAGTCAGGTAGTTTAGCAATGCCCCAGTCACTTGCTGGATGATTCAGATTTATGTTTGGGGCTGGCCTATTGAGTGACAGTTGGCACACATTGGCCAAGACCAGGCCTCCAGGGACACAGTCCTTGGCCACCACAGTGGTGGGCAACCCAGCATGCAGCAAAAGGCAAGGGCTGCCAAAATGTCTGAGTTGTTGTAGAGTCCTGAGTGTATAACATCTGACTCAACACTGTTTTTAAATAGTGCCTGGTAGAGACCAGCAAGTTGAGGCCACACTATGGTCCACGAGTAGATCATGCACAAAAGTTATGTATAAACATAGAGATAGTGATGGTGGAGAAGACAGGAGAAGGAAAGAGAGACAGAGGGAGGAGAGAGAGAGACAGAGAGAAGGAAAGAGACAGAAATAGAGACAGAGACAGAAGGAGAGACAAAGAGAGACAGAGAAAGAGAGGGAGAGACAGATACAGGGAGAGAGACTGTGACAGAGAGAGACAGAAAAAGAGGGAGAGAGAGAGCACTATTTAGAGAAAGTGCCATGAGCCCCTGAAGCCAAAGATGAGGCAATGGTTGTAGAAGGTGAAGTATGAGAGATTGCCTGTAAATCCCAGCAACTAAGAGACCTGGAGCCAATGTGTTTCGCAGGTGAGAGGAAACCCACAGGGCATGAAAATCAGTTGGGTCCACTCTCAGGTCACCCAGCCAGAACCCGGGCGAGATCCTTGGTTGTGCAGGCATTAGGTTTCCAGACCAAAGCAACCTGCTTGCGTGTCCTGATCACCTTCTCAGGCTAAATGTTGGGCACAAAAACACCAGAGACTGGGGGACCCAGTCGAGAGAAAACCCTACAGGGATGGAAGGCAATGGGGCTGGCCACGGGTCACCCAGTCTTTACCTGGAAAAGGTTTTGCAGACCAGTGGGTAGAGCTGCCATCACTGAACTAATATCCAGCTGTGAGCACAGACAGTTTCTGTGTGCTCAGCTCTCCAGCACAGACAGAGCTGTGCACCCCAGGGCAACAGAAACTGAGAGTCCCTGTTGGGAGAAAACCCCGCAGAGAAGGAAGGAAAGGGTACTGACTTGGATCACCCAGTCTTTCCCTGCAACATGTCTTGCAAACTGATGGGTACGAGCTGCCATCACTGAACTGGGCGCCAGCACAGACAGTTGCTGTGCTCCCAGCTGTGCGCCCCAGGACACCAGAGACTTGGAGTTACTGTCAGGAGAAATTCTCACAGGGAACGAAGTAAAGGGGATGGACTTAGGCCACCCAGTATATCCCTGGAAAAGGTCCTGCAGACCAGCCCAACCCAGGGACCTGCTGTGCACCAGATAGACTGCTGTTACCAGGAGAGCAGTACTCACCCGCCACAGATTACTGCTTGGGTACTGGGGCACAGAGCCCCAACCTCAGACTTACAAAAGTCCGGAATCTCTGAGATCAACCTCCAGATACTGCTCCAAGGGGCAACCAGTTATCCCTAACAAAGCTGACCAAACCACAGGACACACAGGTTACAGCAGCAGATCACTAAATTTACAGCAAGAAACCCAGAAACACGGCAAGTGTCTTCAGGACTTCTCCTTGTGAGAGGAGAAACCTTTCGACTAACAAGGACCACAGTTACCACTAAAGTCTCTATGCCTGAGGTGAGCAGTGGCAACTCCTGAAAAATACCGGCCATCCAGTGACTATACCCAAAAAGCTGAGAAAGCTTCCTCCAGGGAAAACCATCTTCATGCCAAGGGGATTCTCTCCACCACAGAATTCCAGGAAGCACCAGAAACTAACTCCAAACACGTAAGATAGCCCAATGGTTAGAAACCAGCGTAAAAGCTCAACCAACAAAAGACAGAGCAATATGGCATCTCTAGAACCCAGTTATCCAGGGTCAAGTAGCCCTGGATACCTCAGCATATTTGAAATTCAAGAAGATGACCTACCATTTATGCTCATGAAGAGGATAACAGAGGAAACGAATAAAGTGCATAAAGACCTGGAGAAAGATAAACTCAAAGAGATTATGGCCATCAATAAAGGAATAGAGGAAGATAAAAACAAATAGATTAAGGCTATTCGTAAAAAATAAAGGAAGTTGCAGTCAAACAGTTTCTGGCCTTTAGAGAAGAAATGCTTAAATCACTGAAAGAAATAAAAGAAACAGAGGATTCTTCAAACAAACAGGTAAAGGTATTGAAGGAAAAACAGGAAAATACAGTCAGACAGGTGAAGGAAATCAACAAAACGTTTCAAGAGCTGAAGATAGCATTGGAAAAATTAAAGAAACTGCAAATGGAGGAAATTGTGAAGAGAAAGAACTTAGGGAAGAAAACAGGAACTACAGAGGTTAGCATAGCCAATAGACTACAAGAGATGGAAGAAAGAATCTCAGGTGGGGAATATACAATGGAAGAAATAGATGTGTCTGTCAATGAAAATGTTAAATCTAAAAATTTCCTGCCACAGATCATCCAAGAAATTCAAGACAAGATAAAAAGAAAAAACCTGAGAATAATAGGAATAAAGGAAAAAGAAGATTCTCTGCTCTAAGGCCCAGAAAATATTTTCAACAAAATCATTGAAGAAAACTTCCCCAACTTAAAGGAGATGCCAACAAGAATTCAAGAGGCCTACAGGACACCCAATAAATTAAACCAGAAAAGAAAATCCTCCTGCCACATGAAAATCAAAACAGTAAGTATACAGAACAAAGAAAAAATACTAAAAGCTGCAAGGGAAAAAGGCCAAGTAACATACAATGGAAAACCCCTTAGAATCACACCTGATATTCAACAGAGACTATGAAAGCCAGAAGGGCCTGGATGGATGTCATGCTGACCCTAAGAGAACACAGATGTCAGCCCAGGGTACTATATCCCACAAAACTCTCAGTCATCATAGATGGAGAAAACAAGATATTCAATGACAAAACAAATTTCAACAATACCTACACACAAATCCAGCATTACAGAAGACACTAAAGGAAAATTGCAACCCAAGAAAACTAGCTACTTTCAAGAAAACACAGGAAATAATTAACCTCACTACAGCAAAAAAAAAAAAAAAAAAAAAAAAAGCAACCAAGCCCAAGCACACTACCTTTTGACCTTTTGACCACAGCAAACATCAAAATCACAGGAACTAAAAGTCACTGGTCATTAATCTCTCTCAATATCAATAGACTCAATTTTCCAATAAAAAGACACAGACTAACAAAATGGATGGGTAAACAAAACCCTGCAATCTGTTGCATACAAGAAACACACCTAAGTCACAAAGGTAGATATTACCTGAGGGTAAACGGTTGGAAGACAGCTTTCCAAGCAAATGGAACCAAGAAGCAAGCAGGAGTAGATATTCTAATATCTGATAAAATAGACTTTCAACCAAATTGATAAAAAGAGATGGGGAAGGACACTTCATACTCATCAAGGCAAAATTCCACCAGGAAGATATCAAAACCCTGAACATCTATGCCCCAAATACAAGGGCAGCCATATGTGTAAAAGAAACATTTATAAAAATTAAACCACATATAGATCCCCAAACATTAGTAGTGGGAGACTTGAACACCCCACTCTCAACAAAGGACATGTCAACAACACAGAAACTAAACAAAGACACAATGTCTCTGACAGAGGTCATGAAACAAATGGACCTAACAGACCTATACAGAGCCTTATACCCAAACACAAAAGAATTTATCTTCTTCTCAGCACCTCATGGAACCTTCTCCAAAATAGATCATATAGTTGGTCACAAAGCAAGCCTAAACAAGGTTCAAATAATCCCTTGTATCCTATCTGATCACCATGGAATAAGCTGGACCTCAACAACAACAGAAATAATAAAAAGCCTACACACATGGAAACCTAACAACTTGAAACTAAATGACAGCTGGGTCAAGGAAGAAATAAAGAAATTAAAGTCTTCCTAGAACTCAATGGAAATGAAGGCACAACATACCCATACTTATGGGACACAATGAAAGCAGTGCTAAGAGGAAAATTCGTAGCACTGCATACCTTCAAGAAGAAATTTGAGACAGCTCATTCAAGCAACTTAATGGCTCACTTAAAATCCCTAGAAATAAAGAAGCAGACACACCAAAAAGGAGTAGATGGCTGGAAATAATCAAACTCAGGGCTGAAATCAATCAATTAGATACAAATAAAACAATTCAAAGAATCAATTAAACCAAGAGCTGGGTCTTTGAAAAAATCAGTAAGACAGACAAACCCTTAGCCAAGCTTACTAAAAGTCAGAGACACATCATCCAAATCCACAAAATCAGAAATGAGGGGGGGAGCAGCCTTACCAGGCCACAGTAGAGGACAATTGCAGCCACTTTTGATGAGAAATGATAGACTAAGATCTGAAAGGAGAGGAGAACCTCCCCTATCAGTGGACTTGGGGAGTGGCATGCATGCAGAAAGTGGAGGGAGGGTGGGATCAGGAGTGGAGGAGGGAGGGGCTTATGGGGGGATACAAAATGAATAAAGTGTAATTAATAAAAAAATTTTAAAAAAATCAGAAATGAAAAGAGGGACATAACTACAGACACTGAGGAAATCCAAACAATCATTAGTACATACTTCAAAAGTCTGTATGTCACAAAATTTGAAAATCTAAATGAAATGGACAATTTTTCTTGATAGATTCTGCTTACCAAAGCTGAATCAGGACCAGGTAAATCAATTAAATATTCCCCAAGGAAATAGAAGTGGTCATCGAAACCCTCGCATCCAAAAAAATCCCAGGACAAGATGGTTTCAGTGCAGAATTCTACCAGACCTTCAACAAAGAGCTAATACCAGCTCTCTTTAAACTATTCCACAAAACAGAAGAAACATTACCAAACTCATTCTATGAAGCCACAGTCACCTTGGTACCCAAACCTTACAAAGACCCAATAAAGAAAGAGAATTTCAGGCCAATGTCCCTTATGAACATTAATGCTAAAATACTCAACAAAATACTCGCAAACCGAATCCAAGAACATATCAAAGATATCATCCAATATGACCAAGTAAGCTTCATCCTAGGTATGCAAGTGTGGTTCAATATATGAAAATCCATCAATATAATCCACCATAGAGACAAACTGAAAGAAAAAAAAAAACACATGATAATCTCCCTAAATGCTGAAAAATTATTTGACAAAATCCAACATCCATTCATGTTTAAAGTATTAGAGAGATCAGGGACATAAGGCACATATCTAAACATAACAAAGCAGATGCTGAGCCTGATGGCCAACTGATGGGCAGAGTGAATGGAATTTTATGTAAGAAGTGGGAAATAGTAAGAGCTGGAGGGAACGGGAACTCCACAAGCAGAGCAACAGAACAAGATAATTTGAACACAGGGAACTTCCCAGAGACTCCTACTCCAACCAAGGACTATTTGTGGAGATGACCTGGAACCCCTGCACAGGTGTAGCCCATGGCAGTTCAGTGTCCAAGTGGGTTACATAGTAATGGGAAGAGGGACTGCCTCTGACATAATCTGATTGGCCTGCTCTTTGATCACTTCCCCCTGGGGGGGGAGCAGCCTTACCAGGCCACAGTAGAGGACAATGCAGCCACTTTTGATGAGAACTGATAGACTAAGATCAGAAAGAAGGAGAGGAGGACCTCCCCTATCAGTGGACTTGGGGAGTGGCATGCATGCAGAAAGGGGAGGGAGGGTGGGATTGGCAGGGGAGGAGGGAGGGGCTTATGGGGGGATACAAAATGAATAAAGTGTAATTAATAAAAAATAAATAAAAGATTTAAAAAAAATTAAAAAAAGAAAAGAAATGAAAAGGAAAGTAGGAAAATAAATACATGGGCTGATTAAAATAGAAAAAAATAATAAATGTTTTACATATGTCATAAGTTCCCCAAACTCTGTTGTATCAGAAAGAAAATAATATTGTCCTAGACTGTTGTGATTAAAGGAGAAAGTCCACACATAGTCTCCTTTGTCTGAACACATGTCCCCCACCCAGCTGCTGGCTTTGAGGCCATTGTGGAACATTTAGGAGATGGAGCCTTGTAGGAAGTGGGAACCCATGACAGTTTTGGAGGCTTTGTAGCTCCTCTCCACTTACAGGTCTCTGTGTTCCCTGGGTGTGGATGTTTTATGACCAAGCAACCAACTCTCTGCTACTGTCACTATAACTTCCTTGAGTACTGCCATGTCTTCCCCCGCTGGAACTGTAAGTCAAGAGCTGTAAGTCAAACCCTTCCTCCCTTGACCTGCTTCTGTCAAGGCACATTGTAACAGCAACAGAGAAATACCTAAGACACAGGTACATCCAAGGGATGCAGCCTGGATTGTTGGTAAATGCTTTGATGAGTCCTGAGCTTAGGCTCCTTGCAAAGAGTACATCAGATCTTCATTTCTTTGGATCTGGCATTCCTGTATGTAGTTCTTCTTATAAGATTTATTTTATTTTAGAATTCTGATAGGTGTCATTTTCTCTGTGTTATTTGATTTACTAGCTTTATAGATGCTACCAAATTATTGCCATTAAATTGTTTCTCAGCTCTCTTTGCATTATTGAAGCATTAATGATATATTATTGAAGTTTAATTAAAAGTTGATAATCATCCATCAGCTTCTTGTTTTATGAGGGAACGATGAGACCTTGACTGTGTCTTTAAAAGATTTGGCTTATCATTTTATATTACAATAGTGAGCTTCTTTCTAATCATGATGAGAGTGCATTGTGGATCATTAATTATATCATTTGCAGTTTCACTTGCCTTATACATACTACTGCGTTTATTGCTTTCATCTTATGTCATGGAAAACAACATGTAACCTAAACCTTATAAAATGATATACAGTTAATAGACATATAACAAAAATATGCAAATATCC